>NW_026708122.1:0-122500 GCF_902713425.1 Acipenser ruthenus
TCTGTCTTAGTTATGAGAACCCATTTTGCGTATGTCTTTGTCTGTATGCATGTTTTTGTGTATTTGTTCAGTGTGTGTTTCTTGTAGTGTGCGTGTGCGTGTGCGTGTGCGTGCTTTCGTTCTCTGGCATTCCCCACCCAAGTTAATCCATTACAAACCAAATAAATATATTATTTGACGTGATGAAATATCGTTTTCAGAAACACGCCGTGAACACAAAACATTGGCAACAAGAAAGCATTTATATAAAATAAAACAAATACAAATATATGAATAAAAACAGTGCATTGAAATCATTCAGAAGATCATGGTCGGGTTTTGTTAGAAATTATATAAATACTATACACATACTTATCAAATACCCACTTCATTTTAATGAGTATATTACATTCAAAAAAATAATACAGATAGACAGATAGAGAAATAGCGATAGAGAGATAGAGAGATAGATAGATAGATAGATAGATAGATAGAGAGAGGCTGGACCCCCCCTTGCTCTGCTCTGGGAGTCTCTCGGACTCAGACTCCCAGATCAGAGAGAGGCTGGACCCCTCCTTGCTCTGCTCTGAGAGTCTCTCGGACTCAGACTCCCAGATCAGAGAGAGGCTGGACCCCTCCTTGCTCTGCTCTGAGAGTCTCTCGGACTCAGACTCCCAGATCAGAGAGAGGCCGGAGCCCCCTTGCTCTGCTCTGAGAGTCTCTCGGACTCAGACTCCCAGATCAGAGAGAGGCTGGACCCCTCCTTGCTCTGCTCTGAGAGTCTCTCGGACTCAGACTCCCAGATCAGAGAGAGGCTGGACCCCTCCTTGCTCTGCTCTGAGAGTCTCTCGGACTCAGACTCCCAGATCAGAGAGAGGCTGGACCCCTCCTTGCTGTGCTCTGGAGTCACTCGGACTCAGACTCCCAGATCAGAGAGAGGCTGGACCCCTCCTTGCTCTGCTCTGAGAGTCTCTCGGACTCAGACTCCCAGATCAGAGAGAGGCTGGACCCCTCCTTGCTCTGCTCTGAGAGTCTCTCGGACTCAGACTCCCAGATCAGAGAGAGGCCGGAGCCCCCTTGCTGTGGTCTGGGACCCCGGTTTGTAGAAACGCTCCCCTGTGCTCCCCGTCTCCGGCTCTCCTATCTCCACGAGGACCCCTTGGCCGATCCCTGGTTCTGGTTCCCCAGTTTCTTTCCTGGTTTGGGCTGGCTCTTCTCGCTGCCCGGACGGGATGCGATGGTTCGACGCTGGGACGGGGCGGACTGGGACGGCACCAACTGGAAACATTTAAAAAAAAAAAAAAAAAGCGCCCAGATTTACGAGTTTGCTTGTGAGCAGTCTCTATATAGAATATAAATGAGATGCGGAGCAGAATTCATCTTGTGGGTTTATCCTAGAGTACCCCCTTTGAAACATCACCGTCAAATAATATTATTATCATCATCATCATCATCATCATCATCATCATCATCATCATCATCATCATCATTATTATTATTATTATTATGATGATGATGATGATGATGATGATGATGATGTATTTATTAGCAGACGCTCTTATCCAGGGAGTCTTACAATGGTCACCTTACACAGGATCACATTACAGATAAGAGCAGCTATCTGCAGTGCAGTTGAGTTTCCACGTGGCTCTCACCTCCTTCTTCACGGCGTGGTTCACTTTCTGATCCCGGTTTCCTCGCTCAGCCGCACTTCCCACGTGTGCTTCTTTCTGTCTGGGATTAAAAAACAAACAAACAATAAACTGAAATAAAACATGTACTCCTACCACCTGCTTCTGTGCCTTGAGAAACTCGACGTGAAACCAGGAATGGATCAGACTGCTATGCAATCAATAATCAATATTATTATTATTATTATTATTATTATTGTAGGGATGGAAATAAGACTCCTATTGCACAGCAGTGTCACCCATTCCAGGTTTTACTTCGAGCACACATACACACACACAGACACACACACAGATACAGAGACACACACACAGATACAGAGACACACAGACACACACACTGAGACAAACACACTGATACAGAGACACACACACACACACACACACTGACACAGAGACACACACTGACACAGAGACACACACTGATACACACACACACACTAACACAGAGACACACACACAGAGACACAAACTGACACAGAGACACACACACACACACACAGAGACATACACACTGACACAGAGACACACACTGATACACACACACACACTGACACAGAGACACACACACAGCTCTGGTGTGGTGTGTTACCTGTTGGGCTCCACGCCCCGGAGGTAGGTGTACAGCTCCTCCATGGACGGCACCCCCTTGCCTGGGTGACCCTGGTACTGTCCCAGGAGTCTGGAGAGCTCCCCAATCTGCTTGGGGGACAACACCCCTTCTTCAGCACCTGGAAACACAACAGAGAGAGAGAGAGAGATAGATTCATTGATAAATACTATAGATAGATAGATAGATAGATTCATTGATAAATACTAGACAGATAGACAGACAGACAGACAGACAGACAGACAGACAGACGTTCTCGATAATATATTCCAGATAGTGCATGGCTCCCTGGCTCACCTCTCACTGCTGTCGAGGGTGGAGGCTGGTTTTGCTCCGTGCTTCTCTGGGACGGTGCAGCCGCTGGCATTTTCATTTTCTGCACAGCGGACTGGCCCGTGGGCGCTGGTCTCACGTGGTCCCACAGCCCAGTGGACCGGGCTCTGAGCACGGGCGAGCCACCTGCCCCGGGACAACAGAGACTGTGAGGAAGTGAAGACACCCACGGAAAAGCACAGCTGTACAGCCACAGCCCACAGCGTCGCATCATCACCCTCTATACAGAATGAACTGGCTTTGCTTCATAAAGTCGATTGAAACCCGCTGAACAATGTTAACATATTGAAATCACACGCCAGCGCTTTGTATAGTTCTCCACAGAGCGAAAAAACTGACAATTAAAAAATAAATTAACATTTCTAACATAAAAATTACCACTGTGGTACCCGGTATGGCTTACCATAGACTGACTTTCTTTTTTTTTTTTCAATATAATTTTGTAGTGAAAATGATATTGCAGAATCAAAACAGTCTCTCATTAACTGATGGTTTGATCTTAATATTCATTCAAATGTCGTCTATCTGGTATCTGGTGCAGGTTACCTTGCTGGGGATGCTGGGTATACTGGGGATACTGGGAGGCACTGTGTGAGTTTGGGGGTTCCTCGGAATCGAGGGGTCTGGATTCCAGGGGCTCCCCAGGAGATCTGTCTAGGAGCTGAAACAAAAAAAAAAAAAAAAAAAACATGTTGCATTGATTATTATTACGTTATTTCTAGTATTCCTAAATCTGCTTTATTACACTTAGCTGTGCTTTTACTGTGGGAAGCTTTTATAAGGGTGAGTTTACCTGTTTTATAATTTGCTTTACCATACCTCGCAATGCTTCCCTATGCTTTACCAGACCTCTCTGTGCTTTACAATGCTTCCCTATGCTTTACCAGACCTCTCTGTGCTTTACAATGCTTCCCTGTGCTTTACCAGACCTCTCTGTGCTTTACAATACTTCCCTGTGCTTTACCAGACCTCTCTGTGCTTTACAATGCTTCCCTATGCTTTACCAGACCTCTCTGTGCTTTACAATGCATCCCTATGCTTTACCAGACCTCTCTGTGCTTTACAATGCTTCCCTATGCTTTACCAGACCTCTCTGTGCTTTACAATGCTTCCCTATGCTTTACCACACCTCTCTGTGCTTTACAATGCTTCCCTATGCTTTACCAGACCTCTCTGTGCTTTACAATGCTTCCCTATGCTTTACCAGACCTCTCTGTGCTTTACAATGCTTCCCTATGCTTTACCAGACCTCTCTCTGCTTTACAATGCTTCCCTAAGCTTTACCAGACCTCTCTGTGCTTTACAATGCTTCCCTATGCTTTACCACACCTCTCTGTGCTTTACAATGCTTCCCTATGCTTTACCACACCTCTCTGTGCTTGACCATGCTGCCCCTGTGCTCTATCACTCTATTTCTGCGTCACACTCTTGTAAGCGGGGGTACCATGTGGATGTAGTGTTGCAGCTCGCTGTGTTTGCTGCAGCTGCTGCTGGAGTCCAGGCTGGTGCCCAGGCTGTGCCCGCGCTGCCCGCTCCCCTCTCCTCTCTCCTCCGCTAGAGGATGCTCGGCCAGCTCGTCCCGATGGAAACCCAGAGCTGAGAACGACACACGGGGCGGATCTCAGTGCAAGCACACCTGAAGAAAACGCTTTTTCGTGTCCCCTCAAGGCAGGTAAACCTGACAAAACCTACCTGCTGGGATGGGAATAAGACTCCCATTGCGTAGCGCTTTGATCCATTCCTGGATTTCGCTATATAATAATAAGACGCACCCGAGCTTGTTAGCTAGACAGACTGGGGGCTGATCAAGCTGGTAGTAAAACCTGGAATGGGTGAAACTGCTGTGCAACAGGAGTCTTATTGCCATCTCTGTAATAATAATAATAATAATAATAATAATAATAATAATAATAATAATAATAATAATAATAATGATCAGAAATCATTCGATGTGTTTATAATCTGCCAGCTGTAATTTGTATTTCATTTCTGCCCCCCCCTCCCCTCCTGCACTGATCTTGTCAATACATTACAAGGAGCCCCCCCCCACTGTGAAAAGCGGGCACTTAATTTGGAGGCATGCTGGGAGATTTCCCACAGTGCACCAGGGGGCCCCCGGTGACTCTGGGATAATTAAAGAAAGAGACGCAGGACTTCACAGGACACAGCCAGGAAAAGGTCTCATCAAACACACTGATGCATTTTTCATGAGCATTTTAAATTGCATTTAAAAATAATATATTTATATAAGTATTTATTTACGTGTTTATTTTTAAACTTCAAAAAGTGAAACTGCTGTGCAAGAGGAGCCTCATTTCCTTCCCTGATCTATCTGTCTAAATATCTCATTTCTAAACACCAATTCACTAGAGCTCTCCTCTATAAAAATCAAGCTAAAAACCTCCTTTACCCAACAGTCTACCCGATCCATTCCTGGTTTTACGAGGAGCTTAATAATAATCAGACACACACAGCTGAGCTTGTCACCTCTACACACTGTGGGGCTAATCAAGCCGGTAGTAAAACCCGGAGTGGGTGTAACCCAGCGGATCGGACTCACAGGTCAGTGCGGTCTCATCCAGCTGCGGCTCCAATGGGGAGAAGCCCTGGCTGCTGAGGAAGCTGCTGTGGAAGAAGCTGCTGAGGTCGGCCTGGGGCGGGGGCAGGAAGGAGGGGGCTCCGGCGGGGGGGGGCGGCTGGTGAGGAGGGGGGGGCTGCTGAGCGCCGCTCCGCTGGTTTATAGAGAAGCCTCTTGGGGGAGGCTGGGGGTCCGAGGAATCGGAAGGGGGTCTCTGTGAGGTGAGCTGGATCACTGCTTGGAGCGGGACAGCGCGGGGAAATGCATTCTGGGAGCTCCGGGGCTCCCGCAAGGCTCGGTAGCTGAACTTGTTTTCTAGCGGAAGGCGCTCTCCTGTTTGATATATAAAGGAAAAATGTGCAGTATACACGATATTAATAATAATAATAATAATAATAATAATAATAATAATATTGGGGAGGGGGTGAGGATCAGCTCTTACCTCCCGCCTCCCCAGGAGGCTCCCTCCCTCTCCTCTGCTCCTTCGAACCCCAGCCAGGCTGCTGATCCTGGGGCCCTGTCCTGCCTGCGCTCCCCTCCTGCCTCTCTCCCAGGCTGCCCTGCGGCGCCCCCTTCAGCTCGGACGCGGTGCAGCTCAGGGCTGCCGGGAAGCCTGAATCGCAGTTATCGGAGCCCCGGTCTCTCAGCTCCTGCCTGCCGGAGCTCTTGGACAGGAAGAGGGGCTGGTCTGCACCGTGGTCCTCCATCTAGGAAAATATATATTAAAATAAAGAAATAAAAAAGGGACACAGTCTTCTAGAGTTTCAGTTCGACTGGGGGCTGTGCGGCCGGCTCTACGAAACGCAGTACAGAGAGACAGAGACGTGTCGCCGCTGTAGATCAATGAATTGATTACAAGGGAATTGATTTTAACAAAAAAGGGGATTGACAAGAGAAGGAACTGCCCCCCCACCACCCCGCCCCCGCCCCCGCCCCCCCCCCCTCCCCCTCACCTGCTTCAGCCGGCCGGTCTGCGGAGAGTTCTGCGTCATTAACACTTTGTGCGCCTCGTTCCAGTGAGACTGCATCATGCTCTGCAATCGTTTGACCAGGTCTGTTCTCTGGGACTCTGCTTTCCTCTTCCCAGCCTGCAGCTCTGAAATCTCCTCCTGGCTTTTGACCAGCCTGCAAATAAATAAATAAATAAATAAACAAATAAATAAATAAAAACAAATCTACCGTTCGTACTGTGAATGAAAAAATACACAGAGCAGTGTGCAAATGTGTTATTGTGCTAGATTTGCACACTGCTGTCCATACCCAGACTGAACCTGGCAGACAATGCAGCCTTTTAGAACCGGAACTCAGAACCTCAGAACTGTCTCCGTGTTCTTAGAACACGCCTCTGCGAGTCGCTCAGGTTTTCATGCAGGCAGATACAGACAGGAGATGAGGGACGCCTCTGGAGGGGGTCTGATAGATTTGCACACGGCTGTATCTGTGTATTTATCTTTCGTTGTTTCTTCAGATCCAGTTCATGTGTTTTTAGGAGGGAGCGTCGGTTTCAAAGAGACCCCGCGAAGTAATCGGAGCCCCCCAGCCGTGTCCCGCCCTCACCTCATTTCATACTCCTCTGTGATTCGTCGATGCCTCTCCTCTCTCTCCTGCAGCTCCGCCCTGAATTGGGCCAGCTGATTGGACAGCTCGCTTTGCTGGTGGGCACTCAGCTCCATGATCTGCTTTCTGAAGCACAGAGAGAGAGAGAGAGAGAGAGAGAGAGGGGGGGGGAGAGAGAGAGAGAGGGGGGGGGAGAGAGAGAGAGAGGGGGGGAGAGAGAGAGAGAGAGAGAGAGAGAGAGAAGAGAGAGAGAGAGAGAGACGGAGAGAGAGAGAGAGACGGAGAGAGAGAGAGAGAGAGAGAGGGGGGAGAGGGGGGAGAGACAGAGAGAGAGAGACGGGGAGAGAGGGAGGGAGGGAGGGAGGGAGGGAGAGAGAGAGAGAGAGAGGGAGGGAGGGAGGGAGAGAGAGAGAGAGGGAGGGAGGGAGGGAGAGAGAGAGAGTCACCCCAGTTTCAGCCTTCAAATTTATATACAGCTCTGGAGAAAGGTTTAGCATCATGTAGAATTTTAGGATTGAGACAATTTAAAAAATAAAATATTATCTATATGAACATAGTTAAGATAGTTTATTTATCATGTAAATCAAAGAAACTACAAAATGATATCGCTTAAAAAAAAAAAAAAGTCTACCGGAAGCCATAATATTTCGAAACGTCACATTTTTCAATTTGTCAGTGTAACATTATTCAGCAGGTCTCATTCTACAGGGTGATGATGCAAAACTACGAGCCACAGCTCTATGCGCATTTCCCCTTAGGAGGCGCTATGGAGCCAGGCTCCAGGTTTGTCTTGCTGGGGTCGTTACCTGTGCTGTTCTCTCAGCGCGGAGGCTTGCTCTGCGTGCTCCTGGTGGAGGGGAGCGAGTCTGTCAGTCACCTGCTGCTCCAGCGAGATCTTCAGCTCAGACTCCATCTTCAACCTGTGAGTCTCAAACCGAGCCTGACACAGAGAAAGAGGGGGGAGAGGGGGGGAGAGGGGGGGGAGAGAGAGAGGAGGGGGGGAGAGAGAGAGAGAGAGAGAGAGAGAGAGACACAAAGAGGGGAGAGAGAGAGAAAGAGGGGAGAGAGAGACAGAGAGAGAGAGAGAGAGACACACACACAGAAACAGACACACACACACACACACACACACACACAGAGTCAACGAGTTAGTTGCTGCTTTAAAATGACAAATGTATTTATTTAGTTATTTTTACGTTTCATGTGGCAGCTTTTAATTCTTTTGGTTGGAACCTGGACCAGGCTCCACCCACCTGGACCAGGCTCCACCCACATCAGACAGGCACCACCCACTTGGACCAGGCTCCACCCATCTGCACCAGGCCCCACCCACGTCAGACAGGCTCCACCCACTTGGACCAGGCTCCATCTACCTGGACCAGGCCCCACCCACCTCGGCCAGGCTCATCTCCATGCGCAGGGTGTCCCTGTCCCTCTGCGCAGTCTCCAGCTCTGTCTCCAGCCTCTGGACCTCCGCTTGGACAGACAGCAGGACCTGATGGGAGTCCTGGACACGCTGGCTCTCACGCTCTTGTCTCTCCTGGAGACAGGACGGGACGACACACATTTCAAAGACGCAGTTATATGTGAGGTAGAACCCAAAGCGTTAATCAGACACACCTGAGCTTGCTACCTGTACACACCGGGGCTAATCAAGCTTGTAGTAAAACCTGGAATCAGGTGAAACTGCTACGCAATGGGAGCTTCCATCCCTGTCTTGATGCTTGAGATAATAACCCCGACAGGTTCCCCCGCTGCTTCCCACCTTCTCTGTCTGGAGCTGCCTGCTGAAGTCCGCCTCCTGCTGGGCCAGCCGTTCCTCCAGCTCCCTCTCTCTCCTGGCCCAGGCGTCCCTCTGCTCCCCCAGCGTGTCTCTCACCGCCTCCCCCTGCCTCTCCGCCAGCAGCCTGGCTCTCCCAGCCTCCTCCAGCTCCTCCTGCAGGGCCCGGCCTCGCTGCCTGTGCTCCTCCACCTGCCTCTGCAAGCCGGCCAGCTCCTCCCCCTGTGACGGAGACAAAACCACGACACAGCGCAGAAACATTTTTTTTTTGGTTTGTTTTTTTAAAATCAAATTCCCCTTTTTCAATGGCGAGTGTTTAAGGGTTCTGGCTGAAGGTGTGAAAGGCGTTGTTCTGGCTGAAGGTATGTTTTAAAAACAAAGGGGGGGTTCCCCTCGTGATAAAGGGGGCTCACCAGAAGCAGCTTCTCTTTCTGCAGGTGAGCTGCCTGCTTCTGTTCCAGTGCCATGGCCTCCACAGCCTGCGCCAGGCTCTCCTCAAACTGAACCAGCACCTGACAGGAATACAAACACGCGAGAGGCGTTTTACTTTCTCGGTACTTTCCAGAACACTGGAAGGTTGTTATGGGGGTGGGGGGGGGGGGGGTCGCATCAGGACCCCTCACCTTCTGCTGTTCAGCCTGAGCCCTCTCTGCAGCCTCCTTCTCCTCCTGCAGTCTCTTTACAGCGTCGTTCTTCTCTGCCTCGTGCTTCTTCCACCCTTCCACCACCTTGGCCAGAGTCTGAGAGACAAAACAGGAGGTTCAGCGACCGGGCAGCGGGACTGTGCTACAAGAGCTACGGAGCATTACAGGAGGAGAAATCCCAACTCAAATTTAAAAGCTATCTTCTGAGTTGTCTCTGTTCCCCCCCCCCACCCCTGTTTTAAATGGAAAATTGTATTTAGCCGACAGAAAACACTGCTTTGTGAAACCAGCCCCTGATCATCAGGCGTCGCGGAGGAAGGTCACTTTGAAACGACCCGACGGCACTGACCAGTTTCACTGACCGGGTCGGCAGAACCCACCTTGTCCAGCTGCTCGATCATGATGTCCTTTTTCCGGTCAGCCGACACGGCGAGAGCCAGCTGCTGCTGGAGCTCCAGGGTCTTGTTGTGAAGATTTTGTATCTGTTTCTCACAGTGCTGTGTAGAAAAGAGAGAGAGAGAGGGAGGGAGAGAGAGAGAAAGAGAGATAGACAGACAGAGACAGAGAGAGAGAAAGAGAAAGAGAGAGGGAGAGAGTGAGGGAGAGAGACACAGAAAGAGCGTGAGAGAAAAAAGAGAGAGAGAGAGGGAGGGAGGGAGGGAGAAAGAAAGAGAGGGAGAGAAAGAGAGAGGGAGGGAGAGAGAGAGAAAGATAGAGATAGACAGACAGACAGAGAGAGAAAGAGAGAGGGAGAGAGGGAGGGAGAGACACAGAAAGAGCGTGAGAGAAAAAAGAGAGAGGGAGGGAGGGAGGGAGAAAGAAAGAGAGGGAGAGAAAGAGAGAGGGAGGGAGAGAGAGAAAGATAGAGATAGACAGACAGACAGAGAGAGAGAAAGAGAGGGAGAGAGGGAGGGAGAGAGACACAGAAAGAGCGTGAGAGAAAAAAGAGAGAGAGAGGGAGGGACGGAGGGAGGGAGGGAGAAAGAAAGAGGGAGAGAAAGAGAGAGGGAGGAAGAAAGAGAGAGAGACAGACAGACAGAGAACGAGAGAAAGAGAGGGAGGGAGGGAGACACAGAAAGAGCGTGAGAAAAAAGAGAGAGAAACAAAGAGACAAAGAGAAACACACAGAAAAAAGAAACAGATACAGAGAGAAACAAAGAGAGAGACAGAAAAGAGAGAGAAAGCAAGAGAACGAGAGACATGTTAAACACATTGTAATTGTGCTTGTAGTTGAATCTTGTCACACCTGCTTCGTAGTAATTGTGATTATATATATATATCAGATCGATCGATCACACATCAATCACGCATTCATTTGTCATTCGATGTTTGGGAAAAAAGTATTCTGTACTTGTACCTGCGATTACTGCTTTGGGGTTATTTAGAAGGCTGTGCGGTCCAGCGGTTACAGAAAAGGGCTTGTAAGGTTCCCGGTTCAAATCCCGACTCAGCCACTGACTCCCTGTGTGTGTGTGCGTGCGTGTGTGTGTGCGTGTGTGCGTGACCCTGAGCGAGTCACTTCACCTCCTTGTGCTCCGTCTTTCGGGTGAGATGTAGTTGGAAGTGACTCTGCAGCTGATGCATAGTTCACACACCCTAGTCTCTGTAAGTCGCCTTGGATAAAGGCGTCTGCTAAATAATAATAATAATAATAATAATAATAATAATAATAATAATAATACTACATGTCAATGCTAACATGCGTAGATGTTTATGATCCACGGAATTCTAATAACTGCATCACAACCCTAACTGTAATAAATAACTAAATAACTAAAAATAGCATTGGAATTGGAAATGCGATTTCCAGCGAACACAACTCTGCTGTAAATTCAACTGTGATTATTAATGATAGATGATAATTTGCCCCGAGGGCTGGGCTCTAAGTGCTGGTGCAGAAGACAAGTTCTTGTCCTCAGAGTAGCGGCAGCAGGAGACAGAAACAGAGACAGAGACAGAGACAGACACGAGACAGAGACACCAAGCGTCAGGGAATCTGACAGCAAAGTCCGCTGAGTAAGAGGCTTAGCGAGGCAGATTGGCCTTCTAAATACAGCAGACCTAGAGAAAGCATGAGGACCGTGCAAGAGGCTTAGAGCCACGTGCGTCCCCGGAGAACACCTTCCCCGTCCCAGGCAAGGTCACCCAGCAAGGTCGGGGAGGCACGTGGAGCTCCCGCTGCACAGGCAGCCACACCTGGGGCAAGCAGATCCGTATTTCAGATCTCATTTTAGAAACAGCTACATTTGTCAAGATTTCTGCCCGCGCTCAAATATTATATTTGAAAATATTCGCATCGCTGCAACACATTTATAAACGGATTTGAAACAGAGAGAGAGAGAGAGAGAGAGAGAGAGAGAGAGAGAGAGAGAGAATACTAGATGGGCTTCAGTGAGTTACAGGAAAATGATTTCATCAAGGGTTTCTGTGACATCATAAACTACGAGAGCGAAGGTGAAGTTTATAAACTGTCCCAGGAACCCGAGATGGAATTGTTTTCCTGTGACTCACTGAAGAGGCCCGTCTGTTATTTTTTATAATCCACGGATACCCTTGTGATGCTGATATCAAAGCAGACGAGGCTCAGCGGGACAGTTGGGTTTTTGGGGGGGTTCAGCGCTGTACAGATGTTCCGTGTCGTTATCCGTTAGAGCTTCAGCTTTATGTGGATGATCGCCTTTGCCTTGTTTTAATTTCCCGTTCCTCTCCGGTTTCTAGAGATACGAATGCACCAGCTTGACATCATTTTTAACGTATTCTCATTTTGTTGCTCATTAATGAACATTTCTGTACCGTGGCTGTTTGTCGAGTGATTGAAAATGTTTTGTGTTTGAATTTCAGGAGGAGTCAAAGGGGTCAAAGTTCAAGCATATTTTCCTCTAGAGGAATTCTCACTTCTTGACGTCACTGCTGTGGGACTAAGCCTTTTTTTTTTCGACTGGCTCAGGGTTCAAATACAGCCTTCATCCATGTGTTAGATATATGTGTGTATGTATATATAATACACAGCCATGCAGTGGCTATCCCAGCGCTGCTGTGTTACTGCAGGCTGTCCGAGGAGGGAGGCAGGACCAGGTCACAGTTGTGTACAAGCTGTGCTCCCGTTTGAAAAGCGCTCTTAGTCAAAGCTTGTTACATCTTTCTCCACGGGGCTAATCAGCGCTGGGTAATAATTCCAAGAGGCTTTAATTAAATCCTGGGTCACGTGACGCCATTAATGATATTACTGCTGACCTGAACGAGGCGGTCAAATCACTGAGTGTGTGTGTGTGTGTGAGGGAGTGTGTGTGTGTGTGTGTGTGTGTGTCTGTGTGCGTGTGTGTGTGTGAGCATGTGTGTGTGTGTGTGAGCATGTGTGTGCGTGCGTGTGTGTGTAGGAATGGGCAGTCTCCTTACCGTCTCTGTGTAAACCAGGACGGTTTGTGGTCCAGTGGTTAAAGAAAAGGGCTTGTAACCAGGAGGTCCCCGGTTCAAATCCCACCTCAGCCACTGACTCACTGTGTGACCCTGAGCAAGTCACTTCACCTCCTTGTGCTCCGTCTTTCGGGTGAGACGTAGTTGTAAGTGACTCTGCAGCTGATGCATAGTTCACACACCCGAGTCTCTGTAAGTCGCCTTGGATAAAGGCGTCTGCTAAATAAACAAATTATAATTATAATCCAGGGCTCACCCTGCGTCTCGTCCTCTCCTTCTCCACACTGTCCCTCAGGATCTGCCCCGAGGAGGAGGAGGAGGGCAGACCGGTCCTGTCCGCGTGGAGCCGGCTGTACCGAGGGAAGAGGCCCTCCAGACCGCTGACCGACAGGGGGGGCGACGACTCCTCCTGCAGGGGTCTGGCACTGCAACACAAGCACAGCGGTGTGATCCGCTCCTGCTTTCACTGGGAGCTTCTTAATAACAACAAGACACACCTGAGCTTGTCAGATTAGACACACTGGGGGCTGATCAAGCTGGTAGCAGTAAAACCTGGACTGGATCACACTGCAAGTGCTAATGTGCAATTCTGAGGTGCTGTTGGAATTGATTAAAAAGGGAATGGGACTTGGTTTCATAAAAGGAAGGGACTGACTCTGGTAATAACAGTGTGACCCCCCTCCTCCTTACTTGAGCAGGCTGGCAGTGCTGTCGCTTTCAAACGAGGCGTCATCACCACCCTCCTCCTGCTGCTGCAGTGAAACCGGAGCGAGGGAGCCCCCTGCAGGACACAGAGAGTCATTACAACCAAATAACTGCTGTTCCACATACAAATACAAACACCACCAACTGCAGCCTGTGGCGCCACCTGGTGGAAAAACCTGAATCATAACTAGAAAGTCGCTCGGCAGCAACCACAGTGGTCCAGTGGTTAGAGAAAAGGGGTCTTGATACCAGGAGGTTCAAATCCCGGCTCAGCCACTGACTCCCTGTGTGTGTGCGTGTGTGTGTGTGTGTGTGTGTGTGTGTGTGTGTGTGACCCTGAGCAAGTCATTGAACCTCCTTGTGCTCCGTCCTTCGGTTGAGACGTCAAACAAACGAGCTCCTATTGGAAGTGACTCTGCAGCAGCAGCAGCAGCAGTTGTTGATGATGCAGAGTTCACCCCCCCTAGTCTCTGTGAGTCGCTTTGGATAAAAACGTCTGCTAAATGATTCATTCATGATAATATTTGGTTTCTTACTGGCTTAAGCAGAAGCCGTACTGTGTGAGGATCCCTTTGCAATCACAGTGCCTCTGACACAGTCCCACACTGGTGAAGCTCCAGTACTCACTGTGGGGTGGGTCTGCAGACCCCTTCAGGATCGTCTGGAGGTGGGAGCGCACCGACTCCATGTCCGAAATGCAGCGGGTCCCGTTCTAACCAGCAACAAGAACACAGAGAAGATCAGCGCTTCACATGCATTCAAACACTTCAGACACAGAAACGCTGCCGCTACACTATTATTAAATGTCATTTCATCGTGCTGGCCACATTTAAAAAGGCCAAGTTTTACACATGAAAAGCACAAATAAATAATTCATGGCTTGTACCATGACTGCCCTGATAAAAGCTTCCCACGGTAGAAACACAGAGAAGTGTAATCAAGCAAAGGGAAGTGTAATCAAGCACAGGGAAGTGTAATCAAGCTGTGAAACACACCCACACACACAGAGACACACCCACACACAGAGACACACCCACACACAGAGACACATACCTTAACCATCGCAGAGCTGGTCTCCACCCCAACCTGCAGCTTCTGCTCCATCTCCCCGGCCAGCAACTCCAGGTCGCCCCCGGCAATGAGCTGGCCGCTCCTCCCAGCACGCAGCTGGGGCTGGCTGCAGAAGCCAGAGGCAGCAGCATCAGAACCCGGAGCAGAAGACGGCAGAGTCCCGCTGGATCTCTCCTCCCACCCACCGGGGGCAACCGCTAGCGAGGCAAACGACGGCGCCCGATTGGACGAGACCTGCGAGGGGCGTGTCCGCGCGCACGTTTCGAGGGGCGCGTCTAAAGGCGCAGCGTCACCTGGGACAGACCGGCGTCGGCCGTTGTGTTCTCCCGCGGTCTGGCGGTCCACGCTGCGGTGAGCCTGGGCTTCCGCCTCTCGGCTCTTCTGCAGCGAGGAGTACAGCCGAGCCGTGACTTCCCCGCAGGAAGCGAAGGAGGAGTAAGGGCTGGACGGCCAGGACTGGGTCAGGTTTTGTCGGCGGGACTCCAGCGCTGCGTCCCGCCCCTTCGGGCGGAGAGACGCGGAGGGGGTGGGGGGCAGGGAGGCTGGGAGGGGTTCCACGTCACTCATGAGGTCCTCGCTTTGCACAAACCCGGCCATCTCTGTCCCTGTCAGACAGTTTTGCTCCGCCAGTCTCACTCAAACACTGAAATCAGAGAAAAAAAACAACACACAACGGCATTTATTTAATATTTCAACCCCTTATTAAGAACAGTGTACTTTTTTTTTTTTTTTTACATGAGGCGGAAGATGGAAGACAATTTCAAGTTTTGAACCCGTATCCACATCCTTGTCTGTCACTCTCTCTTTCTCTCTCACTCTCTCTATTATATTATATATAAATATATCCTCATTCTCTAAGCTTAAATGATTAAAAACACATTATAATTTATATATATAATGTGTTTTTAATAATTTAAGCTTAGAGAATGAGGGTATGGGTAGTTGCTGGGATGGGAATCAGCCTCCTATTGCACAGCAGTGTGATCCAGTCCAGGTTTTACTACCAGCTTGATCAGCCCCCAGTGTGTCTAGCTAACAAGCTCAGGTGTGTCTGATTATTAAACTCCCAGTGAAACCAGGAACGGATCAAACTGCTAAGTAACGGGAGTCTCATCCCTGCTGTAATCGTATTAATAATAACGTGGTTTTGCGCAGCTGAAGTAAAGCCAGCAGCGAAATCAGCTGTAACGAGTCCGCTCCGGTGAAAGCCTGCAGTGTTACCGGCGAGCATCGTCAATGCGAAACTGAACAAACACACAGTTAGATATACCAGATAGATTTACCGTGACACAAGCAACAAGTGACACGAATAAAAAGAAAATGCTACATGAAAAAAAAAAAAAAAAAACTACCTTTCGCGTTTGCCTCTTCTTCGGTTTAATCGCACACAAATTGTAGTCCAGAAATGTCAGGCAAATTCCTAGTAATGATACTCCGGGTGCAGCAGTAAACACGAGCATGTGTACACCGTGTAAACAAATATATTTCAAAACCAACACCCGGCTTCAGCTGCAACTACAACACAACAATAATAATAATAATAATAATAATAATAATAATAATAATAATAATAATAATAATAATGATAATTCAACCCCAAAAGGGTTGTTCAATGTGCCTGTAGGCTGGCAGACAGTCCGTCCCCAGCGGTTTGTAAGAAACAGTCACCCTACAGACCTCGGTTTTGTTTATCCCGGGAGGAATTCAGTTACAAAAATTCTCCCGGTTTAAACCGCGCCATAGCAACCGAGCAGCGGCTGCGTCATCACACGGAGCCCGGATCCGCGCCTCACTTCCCGCGCGGCGTAACAGAGAGGACCCGCCTTCGCACTGCGTTGCTATGCCAACCGGCACGGATTTACCGTGTCCAAGCTGCGTTGCTATGCCAACCGGCACGGATTTACCGTGTCCAAGCTGCGTTGCTATGCCGACCGGCACGGATTTACCGTGTCCAAGCTGCGTTGCTATGCCAACCGGCACGGATTTACCGTGTCCAAGCCGCGTTGCTATGCCAACCGGCACGGATTTACCGTGTCCAAGCTGCGTTGCTATGCCAACCGGCACGGATTTACCGTGTCCAAGCTGCGTTGCTATGCCAACCGGCACGGATTTACCGTGTCCAAGCTGCGTTGCTATGCCAACCGGCACGGATTTACCGTTTCCAAATTGTTAAATTGTTTAAAGTGACTGTTTAAATTGTTTATAGTGACTGTTTAAGTGTTTTTTTTTTAAGGAATTATTGTAAATCGGGTGTGTCCAATCACGGTCCTGGAGGGTTCATTCCCCACTCCGGGTTTAACCGGTAAAATTAGATAACGGAGTTCTTCAGGGTCTGGGTGGAGGTTTAAACCATTTAAAACAGGGCTGGAACAAAGACCAGGAGTGGAAGCGACCGCTTTGGACACCTCTGTTTGTCAACAAAAACACTCGCCGGGCAGCAACATTTTATTTCCAGGCGCGTATGCGGTCACCCGAATTGGAGGTCCTAGCGGAGAAACAGGAAGTGTTTCTGTAAACAGACTCGCAGTCCGCGGCCGAAGGTAAAGAAACAGATCGAGTTAAATCTTAAATATGATTATTTCAATGAGACACGGCACACCGGGGCGAGAGACCGCTGCACTGTTACAAACGCGACTCTTATCAGACAGAAACATCTTTTCAATTCAGTAATCTTGTTATGTTTCCCCCCCCCCAGGTAATTATTTGACTGCAGTCCGGCACCGTGTGAAGCTGAGAGAGAAATTCTGCATTAACAGAAACTTAAACACACACCAAGGTTAAACGAAAATAAGAATACAGCGCGGGTGAGTGCAGATCTCTCTGGTGTCGATTATAAGGACGGGATGATCTGATTTACTCTCCGGATCGTATCAATGCACGCAATGCGGTTTCAATCCATGTTGACGCCGCACGATTCTCGCCGGTAGGAGATCGCATCGCGCAAGAAGCCGCTCGATTCACACTCGCTCTACTTGCTGATTTGAAATCGGTTCATTTGTGGTTTAGAAGCGAGCTAAAATAAATAAATTAATTAATAAAAAGGTTCGGCGCAACCGCTAAGTATAACTCGTGTGTGAATAATTGCCCCTCTCCCTCTCTCCCCTTCCCCTCCGCTCTCCTCTCTCTCCCCCCCTCTCCTCTCTCTTCCCCCCCCTCTCCTCTCTCTCCCCCCCACTCTCCTCTCTCCCCCCTCTCCTCTCTCCCCCCCCCTCTCCTCTCTCTCCCCCCTCTCCTCTCTCTCCCCTTTCTCTCTCTCTCTCTCCCCTTTCTCTCTCCCCCTCTCTCTCCTCTCTCTCCCCCCCTCCCCCTCTCTCCCCCCTCTCCTCTCTCTCCCCCCCTCTCCTCTCTCTCCCCTTTCTCTCTCTCTCTCCCCCCCTCTCCCTCTCTCCCCCTCCCCCTTCCCCTCCGCTCTCCTCTCTCTCCCCCCTCTCCTCTCTCTCCCCCCCTCTCCTCTCTCTCCCCCCTCTCCTCTCTCTCCCCCCCCACTCTCCTCTCTCCCCCCCTCTCCTCTCTCCCCCCTCTCCTCTCTCTCCCCCCCTCTCCTCTCTCCCCCTCTCTCTCTCTCTCTCCCCCTCTCTCTCCCCCTCTCCTCCCTCTCTCCCCCCCTCCCCTTTCTCCCCCCCCTCCTCTCTCTCCCCCTCCCCTCCTCTCCCCCTCTCTCTCTTTCAGACGATGACAGTTCACAATCTGTACCTCTTCGATCGGAACGGGGCGTGCTTGCACTACAGCGAGTGGAACCGGAAAAAGCAAGCGGGGATATCGAAGGACGAGGTAAGAGGAACGAACTGCTTCTCTCGGGAGCGGGACACCCAAATCCCATCACACCGTCCCCTTTTAATATTATATACCAGCGTCCTCCCCCCAGGGCGCTTTACAAAACTAAAAAGCGCCGGTAAAAACTCCAACTCGATATATGCTGTAAGCGTTTAAAATATTGATTGATTGATTGATTAGGCATTCCGAATCTGTGTGTGAGTTTTCAAAGCGAAGGAGCTTGAGAGTTAAACGCATTAGCATCGCTACCAGGCCATTCTGTGGTGCTAGATAATGAACAGGTGGATTTGATGGCAAAAGAAAAAAGGGTTATTGAGAAAGGAAGTGGGTGTGGTGCTCACTCTGTGCTGCACTAACCGCTTGTCTCTGCCTCTCTCTCTCCCTCTCTCTCTCCCCCCCTCTCCCCCTCTCCCCCTCTCCCCCTCTCCCTCTCTCTCTCTGCAGGAGTACAAGCTGATGTACGGCATGCTGTTCTCAATCCGCTCTTTCGTCAATAAGATGTCACCTCTGGATATGTATCCTTCCTCTACTGTGCTGCTTATTTATTAAGATTTATGTATGTATGTATGTATGTATCTATGTGTGTATGTATGTATGTATGTATGTATGTATGTATGTATGTATGTATGTATGTATGTATTTAGTTAGTTATCTGTACTCCAAAACAGGTGTAACAACAAACTAGTCATTTAAAAAAAAAAAAAAACTTGTTGAGTTTTTGCTCCAGAGCCCAGCTTCCCACCGTCTCGGTGCGTTCGACGCTCCATTCTCAAGGTGTAAAGTGTGTTTGGAAACGTCGGAGGCACTTTTAGAGGTCCTGGGAAATAGAGATAAGTGAGTGTAGTCGCCGCGGCAACAAAAGCCTACAAGTCCTTCCGCTGTTTGTTTTCAAGGAAATATCACTTTACAGATAAGAGAGGTTATAAAGTCCAGGAAATTCAGTAGAAAATAAGATTTTAGGGCTCTGGACTCTTGACCGGAGGGTCGTGGGTTCAATCCCAGGTGGGGGACACTGCTGCTGTACCCTTGAGCAAGGTACTTTACCTAGATTGCTCCAGTAAAAACCCAACTGTATAAATGGGGAATTGTATGTAAAAATAATGTGATATCTTGTAACTATTGTAAGTCGCCCTGGATAAGGGCGTCTGCTAAGAAATAAATAATAATAATAATAATAATAGAGTTAGGCGAGGTGTTCTGAACCCTTGGAGCCTCCGTCCGCGTTGTTTAGAATCAGCACGGCTGGTAAATGAAGCGTGGCGGTTCTGCTCCTTGACGTCTCGGCCCGACCCGCAGGAAGGACGGCTTCCTGACTTTCCAGACCAGCAAGTACAAGCTGCACTACTACGAAACGCCTTCGGGGGTGAAGGTGGTGATGAACACAGACCTGGGGGTGCCCAACTGCAGAGACACGCTGCACCAGATCTACAGCACGGTGCGGGGGGGGAGGAGGGGTGGGGGGGCTAAAGAAAAGGGGTCTCGATACCAGGAGGTTCAAATCCTGGCTCAGCCACTGACTCCCTGTGTGTGTGTGTGTGTGTGTGTGTGCGTGTGCGTGTGACCCTGAGCAAGTCACCGAACCTCCTTGTGCTCCGTCCTTCGGATGAGACGTCAAACAAACGAGGTCCTATTGGAAGTGACTCTGCAGCAGCAGCAGCAGCAGTTGTTGATGATGCAGAGTTCACCCCCCTAGTCTCTGTGAGTCGCTTTGGATAAAAGTGTCTGCTGAATGACTAAATAATAATAATAATAATAATAATAATAATAATAATAATAATAATAATAAAGGGCTGAAATAAGACACCAGTGCATAGCAGCTGGTTTTACTGCGAGTCTAATCAGACTCACCTGAGCATGTTACCTGAACACACTGTGGGGCTAATCAAGCGTTTAGCAAAACATGTGTTGTAATCCTAACTGGCTGCATCCCAGTTCATATTGGATTCTAGTAGTGTTATTATTATACAGAGCATCCTAGTTCATATTGGATTCTAGTAGTGTTATTATTATACATAGCATCCTAGTTCATATTGTATTCTAGTAGTGTTATTATTATACACAGCATCCTAGTTCATATTGGATTCTAGTAGTGTTATTATTATACACAGCATCCTAGTTCATATTGTATTCTAGTAGTGTTATTATTATACATAGCATCCTAGTTCATATTGGATTCTAGTAGTGTTATTATTATACACAGCATCCTAGTTCATATTGGATTCTAGTAGTGTTATTATTATACATAGCATCCTAGTTCATATTGGATTCTAGTAGTGTTATTATTATACTCAGCATCCTAGTTCATATTGGATTCTAGTAGTGTTATTATTATACATAGCATCCTAGTTCATATTGGATTCTAGTAGTGTTATTATTATACACAGCATCCTAGTTCATATTGGATTCTAGTAGTGTTATTATTATACATAGCATCCTAGTTCATATTGGATTCTAGTAGTGTTATTATTATACACAGCATCCTAGTTCATATTGGATTCTAGTAGTGTTATTATTATACATAGCATCCTAGTTCATATTGGATTCTAGTAGTGTTATTATTATACATAGCATCCTAGTTCATATTGGATTCTAGTAGTGTTATTATTATACACAGCATCCTAGTTCATATTGGATTCTAGTAGTGTTATTATTTGCACTGACTGTAAACTACACTGTGTTTCAATATGAAGCTTGCATTGTAACCCTGCGCTGCCCTGTAACCCCTGTGAGGCGTCTGTCAGATAGATAGATACTAACCCTGGTGTTCTGTGGTGCATTTTCAGATCTACGTGGAGTACATTGTGAAGAATCCCCTGTGCAGTATGAACGAAGCCATTCAGAGCGATCTGTTCTGCTCCAAGCTGGACAGCTTCGTCAGGGGGCTCCCCTTCTTCTCAGCCCGGGCCGGCTAACTTCTACGGGTCACTTGAACCCGGGACACTTCAAACCCCCCCCCCCCCACCCCACCCCCACCCCCGGATAATAAGACAGGATTGGAGGACGGGAGCTGGCACAGGAGGTGTCATTTTGATGAAAACATTACCAGACACTCTGGGATGGAAGCGAGACTCCTGTTGCATAGCAGTTTGATCCGTTCCTGGTTTTAATCAGACACACCTGAGCTTGTTACCTGTACACATCTGTGCCCCCCCCCCCTCCCACCCCCACAAATAAAAACAATGCTAACTTTCTTATTCTTGCAATGAGGAGGGGCACGAAACAGGGTTTCAAATGTACTGACAGGTTGGATCCAGATGGTCAGTTTCTGCCTCTTGAGTGAGACTCGAGTCGCTCTCAAAATGTATTTAAGATGAAACTAGAGTTGTAGGATTAAGACATGAATTAAAAAAAATAAAAAACTATGTGAACATAATTGAGATCTTTTATTTAATGCAATGAAAACAAAAATGCAAAATGATATCGCTTAAAAAAATAAAAGCAAGCCGTAATAGTGGCATTTCATGTTAGATTTTGAATTGTCACATTTTTAAATTTTTTCAGTTTTTCATTTTAAGTAGGTGGAAAACTACAAAGCGCTGGCGTGTGATTCAGTCTGTTAACAAGGTAACATTATTCAGCAGGTTTCATTCGACTTCATGAAGGAAAATGTGTTCCATCTATAGGGTGATGATGCAAAACTTTTGGCCAGATCTCTCTCTCTCTCTCTCTGCCTGCCTGCTTCTCTCTCTTTCTTTCTCTCTATCTCTGCGTGTCTCTCTTTTTCTCTGCCTTCCTCTCTCTCTCCCTCTCCCCTCCTCTCTCTCTCTCTCTCTCTCTCTCTCTCTCTCTCTCTCTCTCTCTCTCTCTCTCTCTCTCTCTCCCCTCCTCTCTCTCTCTCTCTCTCCCCTCCTCTCTCTCTCCTCTCTCTCTCTCTCCTCTCTCTCTCTCTCCTCTCTCTCTCTCATATTTCAACATGATGACTTCACTGAGTTGCGGATGATAAAGTCTCGGATTTGGATCCGCAGGGTGCAGATCTGCGGTGCATTGAACGAGACAGAAGTATAAACGCTGAAGCAGCTACAGTATCGCAGCACAGCGTGTGGACGGCTGATGCCAACGTGAACTGAAAAATCCTGTTCGCTTAGTCAGCTCACCTGTAAGGGTGAACCAGAGATGTGACATTATTCAGCCGGGTTTCAATCGACTTTGTGAAGCAACATTAATTCCAGAGCTCTGTACCAAAGGGCTCATAGATTTGTGTGTGTGTGTGTGTGTGTGTTTTAATCTGCTTTCACTCGCATTCAGAGCCCAGGCGGGGTAAACACTTATTATTGGGGGTATTTGACGGTTATATAAGCGTACGCTTAACTGGGGCTTCGGTAAAAAACAATTTGCGTTATGAAACGGATGCCTAGATGGGTGTGCGCGCAGACTGAAGGGGGTGTGAGTGTGTTCAATAATTCAACAGCGACAGATTGCAGCGTGCGTCCTGTTAGCGTAAACAAGCGTGGCTCTCGCCGCCCTGCCGGTATCGCTTTCCCTGCTCCTGGTACCGCAGTGCCCGTCCGAATCCACGGCAGCGGTGTTTGAGAGGTGTCTGTCTGTTTGTTTGTTTGTTTGTTTGTTTGTTTGTTTGTTTGACGTTGTTGTAAAATACACACCGAACATAAATCCACATAGTTCACGGTGAAAGCGAGACAGACAGGCGGTGTGTGTGAGTCTGTGGCGTGTAGAGCCGGGCAGAGCAGCTGCCCCCTGCGCTGCAGGCTATTCTGTTTCACTGAGAGAGACTGAAGGGGGGGTCATTACACGGGGAGGAGAATTAACCCGTCAAGCGCCACTTTCCACATTTCTGCAGCATTTTTAACTAACCTGTTATTATTATTATTATTATTATTATTATTATTATTATTATTATTAATAACTATATCGTGTTATGAAAACTTACTCTAATTTAACAGTAAAGGTTTTTAAATATCAAATAAGAAACCGAAGCGGAACGTAAAAATGATCAATTTCTTGTTGTTTCCGCCGATCTGATTAGAATCAGTCGATTGAATGGGACGTTATCAAGCAAAGATCATCCCATACGAATGTGCCAGTAGGTATCTACTAGCCTCCTAAACCCTAAATCTCCCCCCACCCACCCCACCCCACCCCACCCCACCCCTAAACCTAATCTCTACCCCTAAACCTAACTGTGTTACTATTAAAGTCATTTTTAGTATTATTTCCACAGCGCTTGTTTGGCGCCCTCTAGCGGCTCCTACACCCGCACGTCCATTAAAGCGCTTGATCCGGACCGGCTCTCCCTGTTGAGAGGCTAGCAGGTCCCACTGGCTCAGTCCTATGAGATGATGTTTGCTTGATAACGTCCCATTGAATCGCCTGATCTCAGTCAGACCGGGTGGTTGATTTTACCCACAGGGATGATGATAAAGTGGTTCTATGCGTGGAGCTTCACAGCCGGCGTGAAATTTCTCTGGTTAAGGGAAACGCGTCCGACTTTACTGTCCTCAAAACAGGACGCAGCAGTTTGTCGGCAAAACGAAGGATTTCAAAAGAAATCTATGAAATATTGATTCGGAATGTATCGAATGACATAGCTCGTGTTCTGCTCCCCCCCCCCCCCCCCCCCCCAAAAGACAAATTAATTAAATTAAATTGAATACTTGTTTATACACATCAAACACGCCAAGTCAGGTGTTTAATATTTAACGAGATTTCATTTTCAAAATGTTAGAAGCATGTATGAAACAGAATCCGACTAATACCTCATGTAACAAGAACGCTTTCCACTGGCCTTGTTGTGGCAACAAAACCAGCATCGTTACCAGACCTCTCTGTGCTTTACAATGCTTCCCTATGCTTTACCAGACCTCTCTGTGCTTTACAATGCTTCCCTATGCTTTACCAGACCTCTCTGTGCTTTACAATGCTTCCCTATGCTTTACCAGACCTCTCTGTGCTTTACAATGCTTCCCTATGCTTTACCACACCTCTCTGTGCTTTACAATGCTCCCCTATGCTTTACCAGACCTCTCTGTGTTTTACAATGCTTCCCTATGCTTTACCAGACCTCTCTGTGCTTTACAATGCTTCCCTATGCTTTACCACACCTCTCTGTGCTTTACAATGCTTCCCTATGCTTTACCACACCTCTCTGTGCTTTACAATGCTTCCCTATGCATAGAGAGGTGTGGTAAAGCATTGTATTTATGCTGTATATAAATAATGTGCTGTGGTTTTTGAAAGGCATTGGGTTTCCTGCGGTGCTGAACAGATTAAGCCTCATGAGATAAACGCTTTCTTGGCACTATTGCCCTGATCAAATAGGGGACATTAGTTTTTAAGCCCTTCTGCTAATCTGACACTGGTGCCCGTGGATTTATGTGTGATGAGGACACGGGTGAAGCGGCAGCATCATGGAGGTCAAGTCTCAAGGCTTACCTGCTTTTTTTTTTTACACAATTTTGAGAGTCTCACGGCCGTGCCATGGATTCTCGCGTGTGTGTGCGTGCGTTATTGTTTGAGATGCTGCAGAACCCTTTATACACGATCCAGCGGTAAATCCAACACAGCTGCCGGCGTGCATAGCCCTGAAGTCCAGGTCAGTGGCGTAAACATTTGCAAAAACATTTGCGCCTGGGCGCAAACCCTATTCTGCGCGGAGGGGCGGGCCTGGAACGCTCAGGTAGGAACGTCACAGGTGCGGCGTGTGTACTTAAGAGAGCGCTCCGGGGAATCCGGCAGCAGTGAGGAGGGAGAGAGAGAAGCGAGTTCAGGACCTTCAGGATCCTTTCTGCTGAGCAGCGGTTCAGTGTATGGCGGGGTCTGTATTCTACCGGGATGCTTTCTAGAAAGGATATATTTTTGTCCCAATCCTTTTTTTTCTTTTGGTGGTTGTGTTTTTTTTTTCATTACTTAAATAAAATATAATAATAATAATAATTGTAATTATTTTCATTTGGAAAGCAGACTTTTGTTCACGTTGGAAAATTGTATGTATCTTCCATCGTTTACTTATAATAATAATAATAATAATAATAATAATAATAATAATAATAATAATAATAATAATAATTGAAAACATATTTAATTAATCTTTTTTTAAATTAAGAAAAAAATACAGTTTTTTAATTAAGTAAATTTTACATTTTTTATTTATTTATTGTTACAAAAAAAAATAATAGGTACAAATAAAAACGCATAGAAGTTGCGTTGTTTTTTTGTTTTTTTTTTTTTTAGCATTTACAGAATCATCCTCACATCTTATCACGAAACTTGACAAAAAAAAAACCAACTCAAACCCACAAGAACTCGAAGCAAAAAAACACCTCAACACCTAAACGCGACCACCCCTCCCCGAAATGTTCGCCGGTGCTTCCCGCGGCGGAGGCGGAGGCGGGGGCGGAGGCGGGGGAAAGGGAGGTAAATTCAGCGTGGAGGAACTGTACGGAATATCCAACAACAAACGACCCAAACCAGCCCCCGCCACGCTGCTCAAAACCGGCACCAGCAAGACCCGCGACTCGGGGAGCAAAGGCGAGCTGACCAGCCAGATTCTGGAAGCGGCCCGGAAGCTGATGGACAAGCGGCGGACGGAGCGCTATCTGCGGGAGTGTGGGGTCTCCCCGACCGAGGGTGTTGCGGAGCGCACGGGCATGCCGTACAGGTAACACGACGACTGATATCCGACACTTTGCATGAAGCTTGCGTTAGTTTTACTGGCAATACACGCACGTTTTCCCAGTTTTTTTATAAGGAGAGAGAGAGAGAGAGAGACAGAGACAGAGAGGCAATATGTATATCATTTAATTTTAAGTACACAGGTGTACAGAACTCAGCGACTCACTGAACAGAAGACTATCGCATTAGGCTGTGTTGCACCATTCAGAATAGTTGAGCATTGCGAAGCCCAGAGAGGCATGGTTAAGCGTAAACGCATGCATTCTGTAAACAGAGTTATCTGCACGGATTGCGGCTCCTGATATTAAAAATAAATAAAAAATAGTAATACATAAATAAACAGTATGTGTGTAGTTGCATTTAGAACCATTCAAAAACCATTGCAAAAAAAACCAAACACTAATTTAAAAGGAGGACTTTGGCTATTGACTGTAAGTATGCTTGAGCTGAGAGGTTGCGCGTGAGGGTTCAGGACCGCACGCGGGCTCCTACACCTGCAGATTGTTATTATCTTTCAACATCATTTGAGGTCAAGCCCCTCCCCCCTCCCCTCCCCTCCCCTCCCCTCCCCCTCCCCTCCCCTCCCCTCCCCTCCCTCCTCCCTATCTCCTTCCCCCTCCCCTCCCCTCCCTCCTCCCTATCTCCTCCCCCCTCCCCTCCCCCCTCCCCTCCCTCCTCCCTATCTCCTTCCCCCTCCCCTCCCTCCTCCCTATCTCCTCCCCCCTCCCCTCCCCTCCCCTCCCTCCTCCCTATCTCCTCCCCCCTCCCCTCCCCTCCCCTCCCCTCCCCTCCCTCCTCCCTATCTCCTCCCCCTCCCCTCCCCTCCCCTCCCTCCTCCCTATCTCCTTCCCCCTCCCCTCCCCTCATTCTCCAACCAATCGACCAATCGATCCTTATTTTTATATAGCGCCTTTCACGATAGACCAAACTGGTCCCCAGCCTCAGATCTGGCGCTGTGCTTGTGTTCTTTCCAATCCCAGCGAATGGCAGTGCGCGCTTTGTCCCAGCGGTGACCACTGGATACAGGATGCTAGATCCGTAGCAACAATACAAGATTTAGCCTTGAACCCCACATCTGCCTCGCAAAATCGGATAGCTATTTAAAGCACAGGGAATGTGTCGCTTTTTTAGCCAAAAGCGACGTTTCAGCGCAGTGTTGACAGGAGAGCGGTGGGCGGACAGACAGCCCGTCGGGCGTTTTGTAGCGAGGCTGGTTCGCCGGACCGAGAGGCACAAACTCAGAGACTCTCCATAGCAAAAAAGAAAGACACTAAAGACAAGACTTTCATAAGGACTGCAACTGAGGTTCCGACAGGAGCGCAGAGAAGCTGTTCGGAGACGCACGGGATCCACAGAGCGCGGAGGAGAGCGAGGGAGACTGAGAAGGGGCGAGGAGAGCTGCGGAGGGCTAAGCGTTGCTTAGCTGTACAGAGAGATCAGGACTTCTACAGGAGCGCTCAGGTCAACGAAGGCAAGGGGTGTAGCGCTCAGGAGAGCTGATGTACTCCAAGAAGAACTGCAGCGATCTGTTCGGGAGCCCCCAGAGACGGGCGAGGGGGGCGGGGGGCGGCAGTTTGGGAGCCAAGCGGAGGACGTCGAGTCAGCCCGCGCCGGAGCAGCGAGCCTCCCCACCTCCTCGCTGCCCCGCCCTGCCCAGCCAGCAGAAGAGCCTGGAGGAGTTTCTGAGGCAGCACTGCCTCCCCCCGTCCCTCCACAGCGGCATAGCGCACAGGTACCGGGGAGAGGGGCGAGACTGTCGGGGTCTGCCCGACCTGGGGAGAGGGGCTCACTGTACTGCTGCACCGCGCTGGGCTTTGAAAGTGGGCAGGATCCGGGCTGGACAGGGTCTTGCTGTGCGCTGGGCTGCAGTGTGGAAGGCAGCGGGTTTGAGGAGCTCAGTGGTTAGATAAAGACAGCGCTGGGCTGCAGTGTGGAAGGCAGCGGGTTTGAGGAGCTCAGTGGTTAGAGTGCTGGGCTGCAGTGTGGAAGGCAGCGGGTTTGAGGAGCTCAGTGGTTAGGGTGCTGGGCTGCAGTGTGGAAGGCAGCGGGGTTGAGGAGCTCAGTGGTTAGGGTGCTGGGCTGCAGTGTTTTCTCGTTTGGGGTCACAGCTGTCGCTTGCAGAGCGCTGGATCGCGGTGTCTGTCTCTTCTAGAGGAGTACGGAGCCCGTGGGTGCAGGGCAGCGCCGTGGCTTTCCTGTCTCTGTGAATCAGTCACTGACAAGTCACATGACGCAAGACATCTTCCCTGAGCGCTGCCTCGCTCCCAGACTGCATCTTAATCACAGTCAAACCAGCTGCTGTCTGCAGCTACGGTCAAACCGGCTTCATAGGCAGGCTTACCAATTGATGATGATGATGATGATGATGATGATGATCGCTTTGGTTAGGTCTCACTCCGCTTAATATCACTCGCACGTGTAACTGCTTTCCACCGCACTTCATATCACCTAGGGTTAGATAGTTTCCATGTTAAGTAAGCGGCTGTTCGCTATCTAACGCTTTTTTTCCCCCGACGCATCAAACAGCACAGGGTAGCATTTCGGACGCTTCAGTGCGCATGCCTGCAGTATTTACTCGTTTCACGCCACGTGTTGCGCACGCACCGCAGTATATAGACTCTGTACGGAAAGGAAACCAGAGAAGCCCGCTGTAATTCACACACAGTGTCAGCGTGGCGTGCAGGGGGGCAGTTCAGCGCTGCAGAACAACACCGGACGAGGAAGACGGCTGCTGTAGCTTAGTGTGGCCACCAGGGGGCGGTCCAGTGTTGGAAATAATACAACAGTGCCTTTCGAAAAACAGTCCAGGGTTTGCATGAACACACACACACACACACACACACACACACACCCCTCTCTCTCTCTCTCTCTCGCTCTCTCCTTCCGTCCCATCGTGTGGCACGGAAGGGGTTAAATTATGCTGCTGTCTTTTGTAAAGAAAGAGAAAAGAGGCGGAGAGAGAGAGAGAGAGAGAGAGAGAGAGAGAGAGAGAGAAAAATATATTTATGACAGGGAGCGACGTGAATGCTAATCCGCGCTAGACTGTAGACAGCAGTGTATGTTTGTGCGTGTGCGTGTGCGTATCACACAGCACCGAGACACCACAGCACTCGCGTATCACGGGGGCTTGCGTGCGCCGGAGACACAAGGACGGGTTCATTCATCTTTCTAATGCAACAACGGCGTATGAACAAGCGGAACAATTAGAGAAAAACAAAATCAACGGGGCTTCCTTTTATATATATTATGTATTGTCTGTCTGTTTTATGTGTGATTTCTAATAGAACTGTCAACATCGGCTGTTGATTTTTTTTTAAGCGACTGCAGCAACAGTAGCGAAAAAAAACCCACACATCTCATCAACGCTGCCACCCAATCCAATCCAACCGGGCTGAGCCGAGGACTGAGGAGGACGGGCGAGCCAAGCAAAGCGCACGACGCGTTTAATTTAATATATATGTACCTCAATGCAGATACAGACACATCTACTCAAAGAAACACACACGGTTACCGCCGCTGCGCTCGCTGGCGTGTCTGCTAAGCCCCTCGATTCGGTCCGCAGTCTCTCTCTCTCACACACACAGCGCCACGATGCAGGTCTCCATGGCTTGCACGGAGCACAACCTGAAGAGCCGGCTCAGCGATGATCGGTTATGCGGGGTGCGTTCGTCCTCTTCCGCGGCGGCGGGGGGCAGTTGCCCCAGTGGCGGGCAACTGGGCAACGGGAGCGGGCATTACCATCACCCGCAAGTCAAAGGGCGGACGGCGGTGTCGGTGGCCGTGCCGACTCGAAACGGGTACCATAGCCTAGCCCACCTGCCGATTTTCTTGAAAGAGACGACCGGGCGCAGCACGGGAATGAAATACAGGTGAGCATGCTTTCAGTTCATATATATGATGTGAACTGTCCAGCCACCCCCCCATCTATTTGAATGATGTTAATGGAGCCGCGCTATCTCGGACACCAGACACCCATGAATAAGAGCTGACCAGCTCGTGCAACATTTTGTTTTGTATTTATTTATGTGTTTTTTTTTCTGTCAATACCAGAGCCTAGTCAAGTGGACAAGACTGACTGCTCCCCCCCCCTCCACCTCCTATTACACATTGATAGCGATGCCCTCCTCACAAAGGCTATGTATTCTGCCGTGACGGCTCGCAATGCACAGCTAGACTCGCTGACATCACAACACATCCCTCAACTCAACCTGCATAGAAACGCTTGAAAAAAAAAACACAACATCCTGCTGGTGTGAGTCTTTTCAGATGAGACGTAAAAACCAGCGAGCTCCTATTGGAAGTGACTCTGCAGCAGCAGCAGCAGCAGTTGATGATGCAGAGTTCACCCCCCTAGTCTCTGTTGCTTTGGAGAAAAGCATCTGCTGAATGACTCGTTAATTATATTGTGCGATTAACACAGAGCGATTCTCTCAATGCAATAATTAGTCAGTTTAATACTGATGTGTTTGAACGCTTCAATAACAGCAAGCAATATGAGAAGAGGTATTGACTGTGCATATTCAGAGATCTCTTCATTGCTGTGGTCTAGCAAAGGATCTGTAAGCAAGCCTTTTTATACATAACCTGCAGTGACATCGTTCTGCAACAGTTCTTTTGTAACTGTTTCACTGTACCTCTCTGTGCTTTACAATGCTTCCCTATGCTTTACCAGACCTCTCTGTGCTTTACAATGCTTCCCTATGCTTTACCAGACCTCTCTGTGCTTTACAATGCTTCCCTATGCTTTACCAGACCTCTCTGTGCTTTACAATGCTTCCCTATGCTTTACCAGACCTCTCTGTGCTTTACAATGCTTTCCTATGCTTTACCAGACCTCTCTGTGCTTTACAATGCTTCCCTATGCTTTACCAGACCTCTCTGTGCTTTACAATGCTTTCCTATGCTTTACCACACCTCTCTGTGCTTTGCAATGCTTCCCTATGCTTCTTTAAAGCTAAACAATGGCACACTATGGTTAACACAGAGTAAAACCACAGAGAAGGAGCATTGGAAAGTTGTCAAATGACAGTAAATGTGCCTCCACTGTGAGACATGGAAGCTTTCCCATTGCAGTGTGCTGTGCTTGCTGACAGCTGATTCATTCAAAGCCCGTGTTGTCAGCATTGTTGTGTAAAGCGACGCACGGCTGACAGGCGCTTCACAGTGTCGATGGAGAGGCGCTTCTCCGCGGCGTTGATTTTTGTGTCTGTGCTGTTGCTGATTTGAGGTCTCGAGGGCATCGGGTATCCAGCGCTCTCCTCGTTCTGTACTGCATGGGGAGAAATCTAGAAAAATGCCCTTTTGAAATGATGCAGCCTGCCTGCGGTGATGAAGGGTGGAAGCTGGGCTGGATGCTGACTGTCTCAGCGACGCTCAAACCAGCCTCACTCAGCAAAGCGAATCCACTTCAAAGAAAAATAGCAGAACATCTGAAAAGTGTTGGAACGAGACGGGAAGGAGGTTGTCGTTGGCTTGTGCTCTTCTTGGGTCTTGTAACCGGTTGCAGTTTAACCTCTCTCCTCTCTCTCTCTCTCTCTCTCTCTCTCTCTCGGTTTCAGAAACCTGGGGAAGTCTGGGCTCCGGGTCTCCTGTGTGGGTTTAGGTGAGTCATTCAATCACTAGGAACGTTGTTAGAAAAGTTTCCCACCAGAAATAACCAGACCTCTCTGTGCTTTACAATGCCGATAGAGACACAGAGAGACATCGTCAGATAGACGGACAGACTGTTTGATAAGCCCATGCCTGTTTTCTCTGTGTGAATGCATTGATTAATACGGATCCCTCTATTTCAGGAACATGGGTCACGTTTGGATCGCAGATCACCGATGAGGTGAGCAGCGACTGGGCTGAGCTGCGAGAAAATACAGCCAGGCAGTCCACTGTGCAGCTTTGAACTCTTCATAGTTACACAGCAATGCCACACCCCCTACACACGCCACACCCCCTGCACTAGCCACACCCCCTGCACACGCCACACCCCCTGCACACACCACACCCCCTACACACACCACACCCCCTACACACACCACACCCCCTACACAAGCCACACACCCCTACACAAGCCACACCCCCTACACACACCACACCCCCTACACAAACCACACCCCTACACAAGCCACACCCCCTAAACAAGCCACACATCCCTACACACACCACACCCCCTACACAAACCACACCCCTACACAAGCCACACCCCCTAAACAAGCCACACACCCCTACACACGCCACACCCCATGCTGCTGTCTGTCTGCCTGTCTGGATCAAGGTTGTGTGATTGGCAGGTCATCAGAATTAACCCCTCCCCTTGTCGCTCTTCAGACCGCGGAGAGTCTGGTGACGCTGGCGTACGAGAGCGGAGTGAATCTCTTCGACACGGCCGAAGTCTACGCGTCAGGGAGGTGAGTCGCCTCCCCTTCTACCTGTAGTGTAATTCGTGTTTCCGGTGCTATACCCCGGACTGTTCCACTCTCCTGTAAGAACTGATCCCTGCTGAGCCAGTCGGGTCTCTCAATCAGCACTGAGAAACGCAGCGTGACTCTCTCCCAGCTTCGTCGCTCGCTTCAGATCCGCGCTCGGGACCCGCCTGTTCTCTCTCGCTTTCCACGCTCTCTAAGTCTCGTGTCTGTTATTAGCTGATGTGCCTTTTGATAGTTTTTGTTTTTTTTAACTGTATCTTAATGCTCATGATTCTATAGGACTATCCACGCCTCCACAATGTTCTAGAGTTTTCACATCCTAGCCTTGTATTAAATGTGTTATGCCTTGTATCTCACTGCATGATGTGTTATGCCTTGTTTTTCACTATATTTAATGTATTGTGCATTTTTTTTACAAAGTTATGGCAGGGCAAGTACTTTTCGAACTCTGCACAGAGTTAAATAATAATAATATATATATAGTAGTTAGTTTATGCTGCCATCTGCTGGTGTAAGAGGGGAATGACCTTGGATTAAAGATACCGGTTGAAAAGCGCAGCGCTGAGTGAGAACAGAGGGATCTTCGGACAGCCGCGTCTCTGTGGAAGCGCTCCTAACAAACAACCCAGACAAGACGCCTTTATTTAAATCTCAACCCAGACAAGACGCCTTTATTTAAATCTCAACTGAGTTGTTGAATACTGAAGCTTTTTTTTTTTTTTTTTTTCACAGAGCGGAAACTACCCTGGGAAACATACTTAAGAAAAAAGGATGGAGGTAAAATTATTATTATTATTATTATTATTATTATTATTATTATTATTTATTTGGCAGACCCCTTTATCCCAGGCGACTCACGCAGGTGTTCCAGGGCAGCACAGGGTTACAATGCAAGCTTCATATTGAAACACAGTGTAGTTTACAGCCAGTGCAAATAATAACACTACTAGAATCCAATATGAACTAGGATGCTGTGTATAATAATAACACTACTAGAATCCAATATGAACTAGGATGCTATGTATAATAATAACACTACTAGAATACAATATGAACTAGGATGCTATGTATAATAATAACACTACTAGAATCCAATATGAACTAGGATGCTCTGTATAATAATAACACTACTAGAATCCAATATGAACTAGGATGCTATGTATAATAATAACACTACTAGAATACAATATGAACTAGGATGCTCTGTATAATAATAACACTACTAGAATCCAATATGAACTAGGATGCTCTGTATAATAATAACACTACTAGAATCCAATATGAACTAGGATGCTATGTATAATAATAACACTACTAGAATCCAATATGAACTAGGATGCTATGTATAATAATAACACTACTAGAATCCAATATGAACTAGGATGCTCTGTATAATAATAACACTACTAGAATCCAATATGAACTAGGATGCTCTGTATAATAATAACACTACTAGAATCCAATATGAACTAGGATGCTCTGTATAATAATAACACTACTAGAATCCAATATGAACTAGGATGCTATGTATAATAATAACACTACTAGAATACAATATGAACTAGGATGCTATGTATAATAATAACACTACTAGAATCCAATATGAACTAGGATGCTCTGTATAATAATAACACTACTAGAATCCAATATGAACTAGGATGCTCTGTATAATAATAACACTACTAGAATCCAATATGAACTAGGATGCTGTGTATAATAATAACACTACTAGAATACAATATGAACTAGGATGCTGTGTATAATAATAACACTACTAGAATCCAATATGAACTAGGATGCTGTGTATAATAATAACACTACTAGAATCCAATATGAACTAGGATGCTCTGTATAATAATAACACTACTAGAATCCAATATGAACTAGGATGCTCTGTATAATAATAACACTACTAGAATCCAATATGAACTAGGATGCTGTGTATAATAATAACACTACTAGAATCCAATATGAACTAGGATGCTCTGTATAATAATAACACTACTAGAATACAATATGAACTAGGATGCTCTGTATAATAATAACACTACTAGAATCCAATATGAACTAGGATGCTATGTATAATAATAACACTACTAGAATCCAATATGAACTAGGATGCTATGTATAATAATAACACTACTAGAATCCAATATGAACTAGGATGCTGTGTATAATAATAACACTACTAGAATCCAATATGAACTAGGATGCTGTGTATAATAATAACACTACTAGAATCCAATATGAACTAGGTTACAGCAGGTTAGGGTTACAGTGAGTTGTCTCCACAGTGACGTGTATAGAGAGCAGACCTGCCTGGCTCTGTTTGTAACTGAGGTCTCTGTTTATCTCCTCTGCTCAGGAGATCCAGTTTTGTCATCACCACCAAGATTTACTGGGGAGGACAGTGAGTAAAAAAAACACAGGGTCCGACCATCACTGACCACAGGGTCCGACCATCACTGACCACAGGGTCCGAGCATCACTGACCACAGGGTCCGAGCATCACTGACCACAGGGTCTGAGCATCACTGACCAGAGCATCACTGACCACAGGGTCTGAGCATCACAGACCACAGGGGTGTGGGGTGTGTTTTTCAGGGGTGTGTTTTTCAGGGGTGTGGGGTGTGTTTTTCAGGGGGGTGTTTTTCAGGGGTGTGGGGTGTGTTTTTCAGGGGTGTGTTTTTCAGGGGTGTGGGGTGTGTTTTTCAGGGGTGTGGGGTGTGTTTTTCAGGGGTGTGTTTTTCAGGGGTGTGGGGTGTGTTTTTCAGGGGTGTGTTTTTCAGGGGTGTGGGGTGTGTTTTTCAGGGGTGTGGGGTGTGTTTTTCAGGGGTGTGTGGTGTGTTTTTCAGGGGTGTGTTTTTCAGGGGTGTGGGGTGTGTTTTTCAGGGGTGTGGGGTGTGTTTTTCAGGGGTGTGTGGTGTGTTTTTCAGGGGTGTGGGGTGTGTTTTTCAGGGGTGTGGGGTGTGTTTTTCAGGCGTGTAATGGAAGTTGAATAATCCAGACCTGCCTTGTCTTTCAGGGCTGAGACTGAGAGAGGGCTGTCCAGGAAGCACATCATCGAAGGTACAGTGTGACTCTCTCTCCAGACACCTCCTTCAGTGTGACTCTCTCTCTCCAGACATCTCCTTCAGTGTGACTCTCTCTCTCTCCAGACATCTCCTTCAGTGTGACTCTCTCTCTCTCCAGACACCTCCTTCAGTGTGACTCTCTCTCCAGACACCTCCTTCAGTGTGACTCTCTCTCTCTCCAGACATCTCCTCCTTCAGTGTGACTCTCTCTCCAGACATCTCCTTCAGTGTGACTCTCTCTCCAGACACCTCCTTCAATGTGACTCTCTCTCCAGACATCTCCTTCAGTGTGACTCTCTCTCTCTCCAGACATCTCCTCCTTCAGTGTGACTCTCTCTCCAGACACCTCCTTCAGTGTGACTCTCTCTCTCTCCAGACATCTCCTTCAGTGTGACTCTCTCTCTCTCCAGACATCTCCTTCAATGTGACTCTCTCTCCAGACATCTCCTTCAGTGTGACTCTCTCTCTCTCCAGACATCTCCTCCTTCAGTGTGACTCTCTCTCTCTCCAGACATCTCCTCCTTCAGTGTGACTCTCTCTCCACAGACATCTCCTTCAATGTGACTCTCTCTCCAGACATCTCCTTCAATGTGACTCTCTCTCCAGACACCTCCTTCAGTGTGACTCTCTCTCTCTCCAGACATCTCCTTCAATGTGACTCTCTCTCCAGACATCTCCTTCAGTGTGACTCTCTCTCTCTCCAGACATCTCCTCCTTCAGTGTGACTCTCTCTCCACAGACATCTCCTTCAGTGTGACTCTCTCTCTCTCCAGACATCTCCTTCAATGTGACTCTCTCTCCAGACATCTCCTCCTTCAATGTGACTCTCTCTCTCCAGACATCTCCTTCAATGTGACTCTCTCTCCAGACATCTCCTCCTTCAATGTGACTCTCTCTCCAGACATCTCCTCCTTCAATGTGACTCTCTCTCCAGACATCTCCTCCTTCAATGTGACTCTCCAGACATCTCCTCCTTCAGTGTGACTCTCTCTCTCCAGACATCTCCTTCAGTGTGACTCTCTCTCTCCAGACATCTCCTCCTTCAATGTGACTCTCTCTCCAGACATCTCCTCCTTCAATGTGACTCTCCAGACATCTCCTCCTTCAGTGTGACTCTCTCTCTCCAGACACCTCCTTCAGTGTGACTCTCTCTCTCCAGACATCTCCTTCAGTGTGACTCTCTCTCTCCAGACATCTCCTTCAGTGTGACTCTCTCTCTCTCCAGACATCTCCTCCTTCAGTGTGACTCTCTCTCTCCAGACATCTCCTCCTTCAGAGTGACTCTCTCTCTGCTCCTGCCCCGGTGTTAACGCTGCCCTCTTGTGTTCAGGTCTGAAGGGCTCCCTGGACAGGCTGCAGCTGGACTATGTGGACATCGTGTTCGCAAACAAGACGGACACCAACTGCCCCATGGAAGGTAAAACCGGGCTAGACAGAGTTCACACAAACTGTTTTAAAATGTCAATAATGGCAGGGCTGGCTCACAGTGTAAAGTCCTGTGTGTGTCTCTGTGTGGCAGGGCTGGCTCACAGTGTAAAGTCCTGTGTGTGTGTGTGTGTGTGTGTGTGGCAGGGCTGGCTCACAGTGTAAAGTCCTGTGTGTGTGTGTGTGTGTGTGGCAGGGCTGGCTCACAGTGTACAGTCCTGTGTGTGTGTGTGTGTGTGTGGCAGGGCTGGCTCACAGTGTAAAGTCCTGTGCCTGTGTCTCTGTGTTGCAGAGGTGGTCCGCGCCATGACGTTCGTTATCGATCATGGGATGGCAATGTACTGGGGCACGTCCCGCTGGAGCGCAATGGAAATCATGGTGAGGAGAGACTGCCAGGGGAGTCCCGCTACCCTGGGACAGCTCGGGACAGCTCGGGACAGCTCGGGCTTTTCAACTCGCAATGCATGCTGGTGCGTCTGACCTGTCTCACAGCAGGACTGCGTGGACCAGAATGCATTGCTTTGAAAGAAGGTGTCGCTGCGGAGTACACACAAAATATTTAAGGATCAACACAAAAAATGTTAATTATTTAATTTAAAAAAAATTCACGGCATTTCAGACAAATCCCTTCAGCTGTGTAGAAATATATATATGAGTTTTTTTCTTGGGTGTACGCAAAATATTTAAATGATGAAACATTTTTTTAAAAATAATTTTAAACCTTATGTGCACATACAAAAAAAGTGTACATTCTATCCTTTGTGACCCGCACGCACGCCTCACAGACACACACACTCACACACACACACACACTCACACTGACACACACACTCACACTCACACTGACACACACACGTGCTGCCCTATTCCTGTATGTATTCAGGTCTCTCAATGCTGCTGTCAGTTGCTGACTGGGTGTATTTCTCTCCTCCCGCCACTAGGAGGCGTACTCCGTGGCGCGGCAGTTCAATCTGATCCCTCCGATCTGCGAGCAGGCCGAGTACAACCTGTTCCAGCGGGACAAGGTGGAGGTGCAGCTCCCCGAACTCTTCCACAAGATCGGTGAGTCAGGGGCCCGCCCGGGCTCAGGGGCCACGAGGCAACGTGCAGCTCGGAACCCACTGCAATTATAATTATTAATGATTAGTCATATAGCAGACGCTTTTATCCAAAGTGACTCACAGAGACTAGGGGGGTGAACTCTGCATCATCAACAACTGCTGCTGCTGCTGCAGAGTCACTTCCAATCGGACTGGCTTAATTTAATACCTGACGATTTTTTTAAAACTCTTCTTAAAGGCTAGTGTTTTCTGTGCTTCCATTGAAAATGAATAATCATAAAAACTGTCTCTGTCTGTGTGTCTGTGTGCCTGTCTGTCTGTCTGTGTGCCTGTCTGTCTGTCTGTGCCTGTCTGTCTGTCTGTCTGTCTGTCTGTCTGTCTGTGTGTCTGTGTGCCTGTCTGTCTGTGCCTGTCTGTCTGTCTGTCTGTGTGTCTGTCAGGGGTGGGCACGATGACCTGGTCCCCCCTGGCGTCGGGTCTCATCACGGGGAAGTACTGCGAGAGGGTTCCTGACTCTTCCAGAGCTGCGATGAAGGTAGGAGAGCCCGCCCCCTTTTCTCTCTGCCAGTCCGTCAGACAGCCGGGTCGGTCGGACTCCCCTTTAGAAAAGCTTCTCGCAGTGGAAGCATTGCAAAGTGTAGTCAAGCACAGTGAAAGCACGGTGAAGCACAGGCAAGCACTGTCCTTCAAAGAGGATGGGGATTTTAAAAAGGAACTGGAAATGCATTTTTGAACTGGGGGCGGGACAGGAATTAACCCGACCCTGAGGGGGGATTTGATCTGTTCTGGGCCTGACAAAGATATCTAGCGAGCGAGGGAGCGAGTGAGGGGGTCTGAATAGGTGGACGAAACAGGGAACACAAACCAACAGTACATGTCTGTGTGTCCTGACCCCCTTTCCCTGTCCCTCTCCCCCTCTCTACCTCTCCCCCTCCACCCCTCTTCCTCTCTCTCCTTCTCCCTCTCTCCCCCTCTCTCCCTCCCCCTCTCTCTCTAGGGGTACCAGTGGCTGAAAGAGAAGCTGGGGAGTGAGGAAGGCCAACGACAGCAATCGAAAATAAAAGAGCTCCACCTGCTGGCTGATAGAATGAACTGCACCATCACCCAGCTAGCCATTGGTAAATTGTACCACTGCTTATATATATATATATATATATATATATATATATATATATATATTGCTGTCGGTTTAATCATGAAATCTCTATTATTCCTTCATACAGTGGAATGCAACCTGCTGGAATAATGTTGCCTTGTTAACATAGTGAATTCCACACCAGCGCTTTGCAGTTATCTCCAGATACTTAACAGAAAAATTTTAAAAAATGGCATTCTGAAATCTAACATGAAACACTGCACTGTGTTACTTATGATGACTTTATATATATATAAAGCGATGCCATTTGGTAGTTTTTATTTTTTATTTACATCATTTTAAATATTTTATTTAACGTCATATTTATTTATTTATGTCTTTATTTTTTATTGTGTCTCAGTCCTGAATTTGTAGCTGATTCAAATGGTTTGTCTGTAGCTGTAGATAGCGATGGTTTCTCTGCCCTGTTGTAACACGCTGTGTTTCCTGTGCCCCCCCCTCGCCCCCCCAGCGTGGTGCCTGCGCAGTGAAGGGGTCAGCGCTGTGCTCCTCGGGGTCTCCAGCGTGGAGCAGCTTGTCGAAAACCTGGCGTCCATACGGGTAGGAGTGAGAGAACCTGTCATTATTGTTATTATTATTATTATTATTATTATTATTATTATTATTATTATTATTAATAATAATAATAATAATAATAATAATGATAATAATAATGAGTCATTCAGCAGACGTTTTTATCCAAAGAGACTCACAGAGACTAGGGGGGTGAACTCTGCATCATCAACAACTGCTGCTGCTGCTGCTGCAGAGTCACTTCCAATAGGAGCTCGTTTGTTTGACGTCTCATCCGAAGGACGGAGCACAAGGAGGTTCAGTGACTTGCTCAGGGTCGCACGCACACACACACACACATACACACACACACATACACACACACACATACACACACACACACACACACACACACACACACACACACACACACACACACACACACACACACACACACATACACACACACACACATACACACACACACACACACACACACACACACACACACACACACACACACACACACACACACACATACACACACACACACACACACACATACACACACACACACACACACACATACACACACACACACACACACACACACACACACACACACAGGGAGTCAGTGGCTGAGCTGGGATTTGAACCTCCTGGTGTCAAGACCCCTTTTCTCTAACGACTAGACCCCCGAGCCTCATTGTAATGCCCCCCCCCCCCACCCCCCCCCCCCGATCTTTAATAAAGCAAATGCCTTTTACAGAAGCAGAATGCTGGGCTAACGCAGACTCTCTTCTCTCTTCAGGTCTTGGGCCACATGAACCCCCAAACTGTGAGCGAAATCGACAGCATTCTGGGGAACAAGCCTCACGCCAAGAAGGAACCGCGGGCGTGAGGAGAGAGGGAGAGAGAGAGAGAGAGAGATTTCCTCTCTGCTTTCATCTATGCATGTCTTTACAACATATCGCTTCTATAATAATAATAATAATAATAATAATGATAATAATAATGATAATGATGATGATGAAAACAATCTGCAGCAGCCTTCTTTCAATCCTCTTCCTCCTCGCATCCTTTTCGACGGACGGGAGACGCTCTTTCTCCTCCTGAACAGCATCAGTCCTTCTCTTCCACAGGACCGGCTGTATATCTCCAGCACCTAGCAGGGCTGTCTTATTCTAAACCAATCAGCTTCTAGGCTCCAGCCCCTTAAGAGCAGGCGTGGTCACGGCCGGCCGATGGGAAGGAGGCATGCCCCCCCCCCCCCCCCCAGCACCCCCACCCCTAGGGACAGTCAAAGTCAGTCTGGAAGAATAAGGGAATACTGTGAAAAAATATAACATTTCAAAACTCAGCACTGTGATTAGACTATTCAGAGTGGGCGGGACTGGATTTGCAACTGGTGGCTGGTGATTGGCTCTACTGGCTTGGAAGGTGAAACGGCAGCCGAGGCCAGCTGACTCTGTATACAGTAAACTGCCCAGCATGCACTGGGACATTATTTATATAGGAATGCAATCTATATATATCTATATATAATGTGTGTGTGGTGTGTTTCTCTCTCTGTGGAGAGACAAGCTGTATTAATGAATCCTCCAGTCTTCCATTAGCTTGCTGTGTGTTTATATAGCGACTAGCGCACCTGAACTGGGTCGATTTCATGAACCAGAAAAGCCGTCCTTCCCTCAGCTTTACAATCAGAGTACCAACATCCAAGAAGGTTAACTCCTTTATTTTTTTAAAGCCGATCGGAAGCGAATTTTCCTGAAGTGCTTTTTCATGCCGGCGCCCCGGATGAGAGGACGTCTCGGATTGTAAAGGCGAGGGAAGGACGGCTTTTCTCGCTTTTTGAAATCTGTGCGCTGACGAATGGGTTTGTTTGATTGATTTAAACGCGGCGCATCTTAAAGGCGGCTACGAGTATGCGTGAATCCGCACACACACACACACACACTCCTAATTTGCTCTGAAGAGAGCTATTCTAAATGACTTCCCCTTTAAGACAGCTATTCTAAATGACTTCCCCTTTAAAGAGAGAGCTATGCGGTGTTCAGTACAGCGCAAAACCAGCAGCAACAGAAGTGACTCTGGGAGGGGAAAAAGAAATGTGGATTATCTGTGTGTTTGTGTTTGCTTGTTTGTAAATAATATATACACTGTATTTATTGCAATGCGAATGTTTAAAATATCTAATTTAACAAATAAAAATACAACTCTGAAAATGTTTCCCTTGCACTAACCTTGATTTATTTATTTATTTTTGTCGGCTCAATTATATCAGCCGGCTTTTCTGTACTCGGATTAAAATCTTGTGTTATTGAAAACAACAACAACCAAAAAATAAACCCCAAACAACTGAAAAATGTCTGTGCCTTTCATTACCTCTCTGTTTCATTCCCTCTTTATTTATTTATGTGTTTGGTAAATTAAACTTCCCTTAAAATGTGGGGCACCATTTATTATTATTATTATTATTATTATTATTATTATTTATTTCGTATACATGCATTATATATATATATAATTAGTTCATATTTGCAATTGTAGTTTAGTTTATAGATCTCTCTCTCTCTCTCTCTCTCTCTCTCTCTGAAGCCCCGCCCCCTCGCTTCATCCCGCCGCCGCAGATCTCGCGGTAGCTCGTGAATCGCACTGTCATGGCTGCCGAAGGAGTCGCGGTGTTTTTAAGTTGATGAAATTTTCTCTTGAATTGTGTGAAACATGAGGAGGTTTGTTTTTTGTGTTTTTTTTAAAGACGGGGCAAGCGGCAACACGACACCAAATACACGCCTAATAAGGAATACAGACAGAGAGAGAAAGAGACAGAAAGATATATGAGCGACTTGACAGAAACAAAAAGGTAGGGTAAACATTGAAGGAGAGGATGCGAGGAGCGGTATTATTTACATGTAAGATATTGAATTTCAAACTAAACGTGTGAGACGCGTTCAATAACACCAGCAGAGTGACTGGGAAGACTAGGACTGGCCTCGTATAAAGCCTACATGTTTTTGTATTCAGTTATATATATATATAAGTACATACTGTATCTACACAAATATAAACACAAATAGTACAATACTGTACCAGTGTGCTGAGCAAGTTGACAGCTCACCTCACACACACACAGAGAGAGAGAGACAGAGAGAGAGGAGAGACACACAGAGAGAGAAAGAGACACACAGAGAGAGAAAGAGACAGAGAGAGAGAGGAGAGACAAAGAGAGAGAGACACAGAGAGAGAGAAAGAGAGAGAGAGACACAGAGAGAGAAAGAGAGAGAGGAGAGACACAGAGAGAAAGAGAGAGAGAGAGAGAGAGAGAGAGAGAGAGACAGAGAGAGAGAGAGGAGAGAGAGGAGAGACACAGAGAGAGAGAGGAGAGAAAGAGAGAGAGGAGAGACACAGAGAGAGAGGAGAGACAAAGAGAGAGAGACACAGAGAGAAAGAGAGACACACAGAGAGAAAGAGAGAGCGCTGACAACAGCAGCTGCTGCCATGGCAACAGTAGCAGCGGTGTCAGAACCAATCAGAGAGGCCGACCCGGAGACTGAGGAGTCCCGACCCGCCACCCCTCCTACGCAAGCAGAACCAGAACCAGGACCGGGGGAAGGGGGCGAGCCGGCCCTCAAGGTCCCGCGCGTCTCAGACGGGGGTCCGGAAGCGGCCCCACCTTCTGGGGAAAGCTCTGCCGGGCCAGCGGTTTCCATCCCGGAACCGCAGGTGGGCTCGGATGCCGGGCTCTCCGGAGTGACCCGGGCTTCAGAGGAAGGGAGTCTGGATCAGGCTGCTGCAGAGCTGAGCGGGGGAGAGGAGAGAGGAGGAGGAGGAGGAGGAGGAGGAGGAGGAGGAGGAGGAGGAGGGGCGGCCGCCTGCGAGGAGGTGGGAGTCGACATGCAGTGCGAGACACAGGGGAGCCAGGATGAGTGAGTAATTAGCAGCGGCTTCTTCAGTCGCAAGTCATTTTGTTGCAGCTGTTTTGTGAGAAGCTCGTTTTGTTTTTTTTTAAACAGGCCGCGGCCGAGATGCTGATTCAAAGGGAACGCGGGAATCGGGAACTGATTTAAAAAAAAAAAAAAAAAAAAAAAACTAACTGGAAATGGTTTTGCGTTCTGGAGCAGAGCCGACACGGACCGGTTAATGGAGTGATCGATCCTGCTCTCCTCCCAGGGCAGGGTTCTGACCCGGTGTCACTTTCTCTCCCGCAGCCTCGGTTTGGATTTTACCCATGATCCCACGCTGTTGACGGGAGCCTGGGCCGAATATTCTGGAGTGACGGAAAACTTTCTCAAGGGCTGCAAATGGTAAGAAATGTCCCAGCGCTGTCTCTAACCACTGAGCTCCTCGAACCCGCTGCCTTCCACACTGCAGCCCAGCGCTGTCTTTATCTAACCACTGAGCTCCTCAAACCCGCTGCCTTCCACACTGCAGCCCAGCGCTGTCTTTATCTAACCACTGAGCTCCTCGAACCCGCTGCCTTCCACACTGCAGCCCAGCGCTGTCTTTATCTAACCACTGAGCTCCTCAAACCCGCTGCCTTCCACACTGCAGCCCAGCGCTGTCTTTATCTAACCACTGAGCTCCTCGAACCCGCTGCCTTCCACACTGCAGCCCAGCGCTGTCTTTATCTAACCACTGAGCTCCTCGAACCCGCTGCCTTCCACACTGCAGCCCAGCGCTGTCTTTATCTAACCACTGAGCTCCTCAAACCCACTGCCTTCCACACTGCAGCCCAGTGCGTTATATTAATTTTATATATATATATATGTATGTATGTTAAAAAATATATAATTTTCTAATTCTCACTTAGCTGTGCTTGGGTTAATTGCTGATTGCAGTGATAAAGTACACTAGACACTAGTAGTAGTTTAAAGCCCCTAACTAACCAAAGTGATTTCTCTCTCCCTCTCTCTCTCCCCCCCTCTCCCTCTCCTTCTCCCCCTCTCTCTCTTCCCCTCTCCCCCTCTCTCTCTCTCTCTCTCTCTCTCAGGGCCCCGGATGGATTGTGTCTTGTGACCAACAGCGCTGACAACGTTCTCCGAGTCTACAACCTGCCCCCAGAACTCCACAGCCCGGACTGTGAGGGGCTCCCCGAAATGGTGCGGCTCTCTGACCCAGGGGTCCCCAACCCTGACCCTAGACTTTGAGGATTATGACATAATTAAAAATAAATAATTAATTAAAAACCTGTAGGAACCTCATTTAGATCTTTTATTTAACTGCGAGATGCTTGCGATCGTTCAGCTGCTTTCCTTTGAAGCAGAGTTAATTGAGAGTTGAGAGTTGATTGATTTCCTCTCCTCTCTTCTCCCCCCTCTCTCCTCTCCTCTCTCCTCTCCCCTCTCCCCCCTCTCTCCTCTCCTCTCTCCTCAGACCCCTGTGTTGCGGATGGCGGAGGGAGATACAGTGTATGACTATTGCTGGTATCCACTCATGTCTTCCATGGAGCCGGAGACATGCTTGTGAGTGTTTGCAGATCTGTATACACACACTCACACACAATCACTCACTCACACACAATCACTCACACAATCACACTCACACACACTCATACTCACACACAATCACTCACACACACAATCACTCACACACACAATCACTCACACACACACACACACACTCACACTCATACTCACACTCACATTTATTTTTTTGTCCTGCACCCTCCCCTTCACCCAGCATCGCCAGCAGCAGCCGGGACAACCCCATCCACATCTGGGACGCCTTCTACGGTGACCTCCGAGCGACCTTCCGTCCCTACAACCACCTGGTGAGCAAAGGGTTAACTCTCCGGCGCGCGTCACTTCCCTACGAGACCAGCAGGGGGAGCAGCAGAAAAGAAAAGAAAAAAATCAGTTTCCATACATTTCAATAGAACTAAGTCTGCTGTAAGGTTATAAACGCGTGGACAGCAAACGAGAAACCACTGCCCTGAACAAGCTCAGCTGTGTCTTATTATTAAACTCGCAGTAAAAACCAGGAATGGATCAAATCGCAATGCAATAACAGTCTTATTCCCATCCCTGGAGACTCCTATTGCGCAGCAGTGTCACCCGTGCCAGGTTTTCCTACCAGCTTGATCTGCCACAGTGTGTGTGTAGGTAACAAGCTCAGGTGTGCGTCTCATTATTAAACTCTGTCAATCCTGCAGAGGGTGGAGCTGCTTGCTGTTCCCCTCCCTGGTGACCCTGTGTGCTTGCTGTTCCCCTCCCTGGTGACCCTGTGTGCTTGCTGTTCCCCTCCCCGGTGACCCTGTGTGCTTGCTGTTCCCCTCCCTGGTGACGCTGTGTGCTTGCTGTTCCCCTCCCTGGTGACCCTGTGTGCTTGCTGTTCCCCTCCCCCGTGACCCTGTGTGCTTGCTGTTCCCCTCCCTGGTGACCCTGTGTGCTTGCTGTTCCCCTCCCTGGTGACCCTGTGTGCTTGCTGTTCCCCTCCCTGGTGACCCTGTGTGCTTGCTGTTCCCCTCCCTGGTGACCCTGTGTGCTTGCTGTTCCCCTCCCTGGTGACCCTGTGTGCTTGCTGTTCCCCTCCCTCGTGACCCTGTGTGCTTGCTGTTCCCCTCCCTGGTGACCCTGTGTGCTTGCTGTTCCCCTCCCTGGTGACCCTGTGTGCTTGCTGTTCCCCTCCCTGGTGACCCTGTGTGCTTGCTGTTCCCCTCCCTCGTGACCCTGTGTGCTTGCTGTTCCCCTCCCTCGTGACCCTGTGTGGTTGCTGTTCCCCTCCCTGGTGACCCTGTGTGGTTGCTGTTCCCCTCCCTGGTGACCCTGTGTGCTTGCTGTTCCCCTCCCTGGTGACGCTGTGTGCTTGCTGTTCCCCTCCGTGGTGACCCTGTGTGCTTGCTGTTCCCCTCCCTGGTGACCCTGTGTGCTTGCTGTTCTCAGGACGAGCTCTCTGCAGCTCACTCGCTGTGCTTCTCCCCCGACGGAGCCCAGCTGTTCTGCGGCTTCGACAGGATGGTGCGCGTGTTCCAGACCTGCAGACCCGGCCGCGACTGTGAGAAGAGACCCACGATGGGTGAGTGAGTGAGGCTGGGGAGAGCAGCGAGCAGCGAGCAGCCCCCTCCCCCTCCCCCTCCGTGCAGAAGCAGGGGCAGAGCGGGCTCATCTCTCTCTCTCTCTCTCTCTCTCTCTCAGTGCAGAAGCAGGGGCAGAGCGGGCTCATCTCTCTCTCTCTCTCTCTCTCTCTCAGTGCAGAAGCAGGGGCAGAGCGGGCTCATCTCTCTCTCTCTCTCTCTCTCTCTCTCAGTGCAGAAGCAGGGGCAGAGCGGGCTCATCTCTCTCTCTCTCTCTCTCTCTCAGTGCAGAAGCAGGGGCAGAGCGGGCTCATCTCTCTCTCTCTCTCTCTCTCTCAGTGCAGAAGCAGGGGCAGAGCGGGCTCATCTCTCTCTCTCTCTCTCTCTCTCAGTGCAGAAGCAGGGGCAGAGCGGGCTCATCTCTCTCTCTCTCTCTCTCTCTCAGTGCAGAAGCAGGGGCAGAGCGGGCTCATCTCTCTCTCTCTCTCTCTCAGTGCAGAAGCAGGGGCAGAGCGGGCTCATCTCTCTCTCTCTCTCTCTCTCAGTGCAGAAGCAGGGGCAGAGCGGGATCATCTCCTGCATTGCGTTCAGCCCGGCTCAGGATCTCTATGCCTGCGGCTCCTATTCCCGGACGGTGGGTCTGTACTCGCGGGCGGAGGGGCTCCCCATCGCAGTGCTGCAGGGGCACCAGGGGGGGCTCACTCACCTGCGCTTCTCCCCCGACGGCACGCTGCTCTACAGCGGGGGCAGGAAGGTAAAGAGGGGGGCGCATTTTAGAAAGGGTTGTTTTTTTTTTCACCAAAAAAAACAAAACAAAAAAAAAAAACAACAGATATAAGTGGAATTAATAATCTGCAGATGTGTACAGTTGCAGGGTTACAGAACACAGGGACAGGGTGAGATTTGTATAAAGTGACAGTCTGCAGCAAACACAGTAGAATACAAAAATGAATTTTAAAAGATGCAGATGTGCCAACGAAACCTTGAATACAGTAAACAATACTGCTGGAGAAAGCAGAGTGACTCCGGTCTCTCGAAACAATACTAGTGAATGTGGGGGGGCTGTGCTGTTCCATTAACATGCCCCCCCTCCTCAGGACCCCGAGATCCTGTGCTGGGACCTGCGTGAGCCGGGCAGGGTGCTGTTCTCCATGCGGAGAGCCGTCTCCACCAACCAGAGGATGTACTTCGACCTGGAGCCGTGAGTGTGACCCCCGACCCCCACCCCAACCCCAACCCCAACCCCAACCCCAACCCCAACCCCAACCCCAACCCCAACCCCAGCTCCATAGGAAATCTGACATTGTATTGTATTGTATTGTATTGTATTGTATTGTATTGCATTGCAAGTGCTGTAAAATGCTCTTAAGAAATCCAGTTGTGGATTACCAGGGCATTGCTTGATCACTGTCTCTGTGTTTGTCTGTCTCTGTGTGTCTCTCTCTGTCTCCAGGTCGGGTCAGTATCTGCTGAGTGGGGACACTGAAGGGGTTGTGTCAGTTTGGGACACCTCTCTACCGCCCTCCGAAGGGAAGGACCCGGTACTGCAGCCCGTACTACAGTTCCAAGCACAGAAAGACTGCGTCAACGGGATCAGGTGAGTCAACATGCACACAGACACGCACACAGACACAGGGGCACAGACACACACAAATGCACACAGACACAGGGGCACAGACACACATGCACACACACACAGGGAGTCAGTGGCTGAGCCGGGATTTGAACCTCCTGGTATCAAGCCCCCTTTCTCTAACCACTGGACCCCCAAACCAAGCCTCCTTCTTTTTCCTTCTCCCCCAGCCTGCACCCCCTGATGCCCCTGCTGGCCTGCTCCTCCGGGCAGCGGCAGCTCCCTGAGCCCTGCGAGAGCGGGGACGAGTCGGACGAGGCCGGGGGCCTCATGACGCTGCGCAACGTCCAGGGAGAGAACTCGCTGACCCTCCTCTGGGCTGGACCAACAGCACAGCAAACCGGGGGGGAGATAACTGGCTGACACTCCGCTGGGCTGGACCAACAGCACAGCAAACCGGGGGGGAGATAACTCACTGACACTCTGCTGGGCTGGACCAACAGCACAGCAAACCGGGGGGGAGATAACTGGCTGACCCTCCTCTGGACGATGCGAAACTTGTCCCCAGCTGTACGGTGACAGTTCTTCAGAGCACCCCACGCCGCTGCGTTTGCCAAAGTGACATTTCTCTGTACATGTGTTTCTATGTGACTGACGGAATAAAAGTGTATTTTTTTTCTCAATACCTGTGCTGCAGTAACCCTTCGTGTTGTTAACATGTCCTAACAGCACACGGCTGGGCTCGACGCAGCTTCAGTGATTGAGAAATGCACTCGATCCGAGGGATTGCATTGCAGGGCTGTGGGATCGATTCTCATTGTGGTGATGGTGTTGTTGTTGTTGTTTTAAATTACAATTCCTTTTTTAAATCAGTCCCCACTTCCTTCAGAAGCATATTTTAGAGGCATTATATAATAATCGCTGCGGTGGTTCAAACTGCTTGCGTTTGAAGCCGATTTGGATTGACTAAACAAACAGCGATGTGAATGTGAAGTCACGTGAGAGGAGCTCTCTCTAACAGCGCCGCGCTCGCTGGTGAGAGGAGCTCTCTCTAACAGCGCCGCGCTCGCCGGTGAGAGGAGCTCTCTCTAACAGCGCCGCGCTCGCTGGTGAGAGGAGCTCTCTCTAACAGCACCGCGCTCGCTGGTGAGAGGAGCTCTCTCTAACAGCGCCGCGCTCGCCGGTGAGAGGAGCTCTCTCTAACAGCGCCGCGCTCGCTGGTGAGAGGAGCTCTCTCTAACAGCGCCGCGCTCGCTGGTGAGAGGAGCTCTCTCTAACAGCATCCCTCTTGCTGCATTGACCCCAAACCCTATTGCATTGCTATTATACTTTTCTGGTCACAACAAATTATTACTATTATTATTATTGCGTCATTTAGCAGACGCTTTTATCCAAAGCGACTCACAGAGACTAGGAGGGTGAACTCTGCATCATCAACAACTGCTGCTGCTGCTGCTGCAGAGTCACTTCCAATAGGAGCTCGTTTGTTTGACGTCTCATCCGAAGGACGGAGCACAAGGAGGTGAAGCGACTCGCTCAGGGTCACACACACACACGCACACACACACACACACAGGCAGTCAGTGGCTGAGCCGGGATTTGAACCTCCTGCTATCGAGACCCCTTTTCTTTCACCGCTGGACCCCCAAGCCTTCTTATTTAAATATTCAGCATTTTATTCTAAAGTAATTTCTAGGGTTAATTTTGAAAGACAGATATTGCAGGAAAAAAAAAACTAAAGCTTTTTGTTTAACTAAATTAGAGTTGTTATCATAATAACGGTTATTTTATTTATTTATTAATAACCGGTAGCGCGATGCCAGTTGAAAATGCTCCAGAATTTTAGGAGGATGTGATCTCGACCGTGCTGGTAGCTGGTCGGGGATGGATTGCTCTCCCCTGGCCGGTCGGTTCACTCCCCCGTCTCCTCTCTATCGGTTGCTCGGCGGTCGGCTGCTCTCGCCTCTTTGCGAATGAAAGACAGACAGACTCCTCGAGCAGGGCGAGTGATGCTGCCTCTGCGAATCGAGAATAATTAAATACAGCGCTTAAAAACATTATATATGAGTACATGTACACTGTACTGCAAAGATGGAATCTCAGTGCGAATATTTCATGTATTTCCCGGCCGTGCCCATTTCCGAGCTGTCAGACCCGGCGCGGTACCGGTCGTTACCCCGGCGGAGTCACCTGTACCTGGGGGAGACGGTGCGCTTCTTACTGGTGCTGCGGTGCCGGGACGGGGGCGGCTCCGGCGGGGCAGACTCGCAGAGCGGCCGGGCTTGGAGGGAGCTGGCCGGCTCTTTGTCCGCCGTGGCCAGCGTCAGCCCCGGCGGGAGCAGCCAGCAGCAGGGCGACGGAGACGAGACTGGGTTAGAGGCCGAGGAAGAGCAACCAGCGCCCGGCCGAGGAGACGGGAAGACCCGCGGCTTCCGGGAGTGCAAGCCGCTGCTGATCCACAATAACAGTGGGAGCAGCGGGAAGGAGTTCCGGAAAGCGCCGGTGCAGGTAGGAGAGGGGGAGGGAGAGGGAGAGAGAGAGGGAGAGGGAGAAGAGAGGGTAGGGTGACAGGGAGAGAGGGAGTGGGAGTTGCGGAGAGGGAGAGGGAGAGGGTAGGGTGAGAGGGAGAGGGAGAGAGAGGGAGTGGGAGTTGCGGAGAGGGTAGGGGGAGAGGAGGGGGTAGAGGGAGGGAGAGGGAGAGGGAGAGGGAGAGGGAGATAGAGAGAGGGAGGGAGGTTTGCATTCATGGTTGGATGCATGATAAAGGGGCGGCCGGAGTCGCACCCTCTTCCTCTCTGTTTTGTTTTGACACGTATCGCTTCAGCGTCTGTTTAGCAGCTCGTTGGTTCTGTGCGGAAGACCAGTCGTGCGGTTAAGCGCGCAGACCCTTTCAAGCGGCTCCACTGTGGGCACGAAATCGTCTTGTGTCGTTTGAATTGCTGGTTTGCATTAAAAAATAAAATAAAAAACCGCCCAGTCCTTCATGTAAGACGGCCCGTAGCGTTATTATTATTATTAATATTATTTTTTTGACTGTCTTCTGCCTAGGGTTGCCAACCGGTTTAATTTCGGCGGCGATTCTATCCGGAGAGCTTCATAGCAACACGGATTCAAATCGCATGGCTTGAAATGTTAGAAACAAGATCTATCGAAACAGCGCGACTCCCTCCTTTAGAGAATGTCGCTCTTTCTCGTGTAACTTTGTGCTTCACTTTCTATTTATTTAATATGTCTTTCTGCGTCACACAGTCCCGCCCCTATCAGACAAACACAGCAAATCAGCGAGCGGTATCGGTGTGATTGATGGTCACTCCCGCCCCCGGACACAGGTGTGCGCTTTTAGTACCTCGTTAGCAAAACAATTCAATTCATTTTAGCGACAGTTCACGTAATTCACACGCATTTAGACGCTCAGTAAAATCAACTCATGTGCTTTTAGAGAGGCGAGTTGAAAAACCTGCCTGAAGTGTCCCGGGAAGATGCGGTCAGTTTGCATGTCAAATTCTCCGCGTCGCAGCTGCGCTGAGCAGGGTGTGGTGCCGATAGGAAATCAGAGCCAGCGAGAAAAGCCAATCATTCTGTCGCACCGACGTCAATATAATGATATCATACTTTTTTCTTTCTTTCGTACTAGTTCTAAAAATTAAAAGCTTGCAATTTAACACATTGCATTTAAATACGTACACACATGCATGCCTGTTATTATTGTTATTAGTATTTTCAACCAAAAGCAGCTTCTATAGAACACACACACACGCGCGCACACACACAGGCATATATAAAAAGTAGAGTCTGGTCTGAGTCAGCAGTGTGTGTGTGTGTCTGTCTGCAGCAGCATCATTATCTCTGTTTCCAGTAGTGTGTGTGTGTGTGTGTGTGTGTGTGTGTGTGTGTCTGTCTGCAGCAGCATCATTATCTCTGTTTCCAGTAGTGTGTGTGTGTGTGTGTGTCTGTCTGCAGCAGCATCATTATCTCTGTTTCCAGTAGTGTGTGTGTGTGTGTGTGTCTGTCTGCAGCAGCATCATTATCTCTGTTTCCAGTAGTGTGTGTGTGTGTCTGCAGCAGCATCATTATCTCTGTTTCCAGTAGTGTGTGTGTGTGTGTGTGTGTGTGTGTCAGTCTGCAGCAGCATCATTATCTCTGTTTCCAGTAGTGTGTGTGTGTGTGTGTGTGTGTGTGTGTCTGTCTGCAGCAGCATCATTATCTGTTTCCAGCAGTGTGTGTGTCTCAGTCTGCAGCAGCATCATTATCTCACTCACAGTTTCCAGTAGTGTGTGTGTGTGTGTGTGTGTGTGTGTCTGCAGCAGCATCATTATCTCACTCATTTTCCAGATTCCCTGCTTGTTCTTCTCAAAGCCCTCCTGTTTGTTTTGCTGTATAAAGTTCTCCAGTCTGCCACTGTGTTAACCCTGCCCCCCCCCCCCCCACAGTCTCCTCTCGATGAGCCGGTGGTCCTGAGCGATGAGGTCATCTTCCCCCTGACCGTCTCACTGGACAAGCTGCCCGTCGGCACCCTGAAGGTCAAGGTAATCAAACAATCAGTACATTATTGATCAGAGTTTTCAGCTGATAGATTCATGTTCTCCTCCTAGCTGGGAAATGAGTGCACCAGCTGTTAAAGAAAAGGGGTCTCGATACCAGGAATCCCAGCTCAGCCACTGACTCCCTGTGTGTGTGTGTATTGATGGGCTGGGTGCATTGCCCTGTGTGTGTGTGTGTGTGTATTGATGGGCTGGGTGCATTGCCCTGTGTATTGATGGGCTGGGTGCATTGCCCTGTGTGTGTGTTTGTGTGTATTGATGGGCTGGGTGCATTGCTCTGTGTGCGTGTGTATGTGTGTGTGTGTATTGATGGGCTGGGTGCATTGCCCTGTGTGTGTGTTTGTGTGTATTGATGGGCTGGGTGCATTGCTCTGTGTGCGTGTGTATGTGTGTGTGTGTGTGTATTGATGGGCTGGGTGCATTGCCCTGTGTATTGATGGGCTGGGTGCATTGCCCTGTGTGTGTGTTTGTGTGTATTGATGGGCTGGGTGCATTGCTCTGTGTGCGTGTGTATGTGTGTGTGTGTATTGATGGGCTGGGTGCATTGCCCTGTGTGTGTGTTTGTGTGTATTGATGGGCTGGGTGCATTGCTCTGTGTGCGTGTGTATGTGTGTGTGTGTGTGTATTGATGGGCTGGGTGCATTGCCCTGTGTGCGTGTGTATTGATGGGCTGGGTGCATTGCCCTGTGTGCGTGTGTATTGCAGATCATAGTGACCGTGTGGAAGCACGATGTGGAGAAGGCTGAGGTTCGAGAGCACGGCTACCTGACCATCCTGCAGAACCGCAGCCCCGCCCACATATTCAGAGAGGACCTCAACACATTCAAGGCTCAGGGTGAGCAGCCAATCAGGAGGGGCTGGGGGAGGAGCCAGGGGAGGGCTCAGCACTGAAGGGATTGTAGTATGGTTTAAAAAAAAAAAAAAAAAAAAGTGGGCTAGTGGAAGGCAGAACTAGAAGGGAGGGGCTAGTGGAAGGCAGAACTAGAAGGGAGGGGCTAGTGGAAGGCAGAACTAGAAGGGAGGGGCTAGTGGAAGGCAGAAGTAGAAGGAGGAGGGGCTAGTGGAAGGCAGAAGTAGAAGGGGGAGGGGCTAGTAGGGCTCACAACAGGTACGGGGGAGGGGCTAGTACAAGGCTCAAAGCCAGTAAGAGTGGAGCCTGTATTATTTTTTTCAAGTTGCAGACAATTCGGGTTGATTTGAAAGTGCTGTATAATTCCTTGGTGGCTGTTTTTGCTGTGTTGACGTGACCTTTCCCCTTTGACCCCTCCGGCAGTCAGCACGACCCTGACCGTGCTCCCCCCACCCACCGTCAAGTGTCAGCAGCTCACCGTGTCGGGAAAATACCTGACCGTGCTGAAAGGTAGGGGGCGCCACTGAGGCACTGAACCGAGTCTCTGTGTGTGTGTGTGAGGGAGGGAGTCTGTCTCTGTCTGTCTGTGTGTGTGTGTGTGTGAGCGAGTGAGTCTGTGTGAGTGTCTGTCTGTATGTGTGTGTGTGAGTGAGTCTGTGTGAGTGTCTGTCTGTCGGTCTGTGAGTGGGACGCTGTGTGAGTGTCTGTCTGTCTGTCTGTATGTGTGTGACTCTCTGTCTGTCTGTCTGTCTCTGTCTGTATCTGTTTGTGGCATTCAGTCTGTCTCTCTCCTCTCTCCTGCAGTTTTAAACACCTCCTCTCAGGAAGAGATCTCTATCCGGGACGTTCGGATTTTGCCAAATTTCAACGCGTCCTACCTTCCCATGATGCCGGACGGGTCGGTGCTGCTCGTCGACAATGTGTGGTGAGAGCGGCCGTCAGGGAGATGCAGCTTCTGTAGAACAACCACGCACACACACACCCACGCACACACACAACCACACACACACACACACACACACACACAACCACACACACACACAACCACACACACACACACACACACAACCACACACACACACACACACACACACACACAACCACACACACACACACACACACCCACGCACACACACAACCACGCACACAACCACACACACACAACCACACACACACACGCACACACACAACCACGCACACACACAACCACGCACACACACAACCATGCACACACACAACCACACACACACACACCCACGCACACACACAACCACACACGCACACACAACCACACACACCCATGCACACACACAACCACGCACACAACCACACACACCCACACAACCACACACACACACACACAACCACACACACACACATATATATATATATATATAATAGTGAATCAGGACTTCAACACCTGACACAAAACAAACACAACATTAATGACCTACAGTGCGTAGTTTCAGAAGAAATACAATTTGATAAAAATATAGAAGCATAAAGGACCCTATAGATGGATGGATAATTAGACTCAATACCAGGATACCTGAAGGGTTAAACAGCGAGGAATAGCAGATCCTCACGTCACATCACAAACACATTAACAGATTTCAGTAGAGATGAGGGAGTGTGCTTACCGTGGCATCAAAAGCCTATATATAGCCTTGAACTAAAGTCTGCTTCCTGTTTGCAGCCACCAGTCGGGAGACGTCGCCATGGCGTCCTTCTACAGGATTGACAGCGTCTCCAGTCGCCTTCCCAGCATGCTCAGCGCCCTGGAGGAGCACAACTTCCTGTTTCAGCTGCAGGTCAACGAGAGGCCGCAGGAAGACGCCAAAGAGGTGAACCGCTGATCCGATTGAACTGGAACCTGCATAAGCGGGAAACAAGCCAGCAGTAACACTGTCTCCCCTCCCCCTCTCTCCCTCCCCTCTCCCCTCCTCTCAGGGGCTGGAGGTCCCCCTGGTTGCTGTGATCCAGTGGTCGACCCCCAAGCTGCCCTTCACAAGCTGCATCTACACACATTACAGGTAGGGGGCGTTGTGTCGTTTTTATTATGGGAAGCTTTTATAATATTAGGTAAAAAAGGTTTTTTTTTTTCTTCCAATGTTTGGTTGCCTGGTATTTGTATCTCTCTCCCCCTCTCCTCTCTCCCTGGCTCCCTGTGTGATTCTAGTCTCAGTGACGCTGCCCCCTCTCCTCGCTCCCTGTGTGATTCTAGTCTCAGTCAGTGACGCTGCCCCCTCTCCTCTCTCCCTGTGTGATTCTAGTCTCAGTCAGTGACGTTGACCCCTCTCCTCTCTCCCTGTGTGATTCTAGTCTCAGTGACGTTGCCCCCTCTCCTCTCTCCCTGTGTGATTCTAGTCTCAGTGACGCTGCCCCCTCTCCTCGCTCCCTGTGTGATTCTAGTCTCAGTCAGTGACGTTGCCCCCTCTCCTCTCTCCCTGTGTGATTCTAGTCTCAGTGACGTTGCCCCCTCTCCTCTCTCCCTGTGTGATTCTAGTCTCAGTGACGTTGCCCCCTCTCCTCTCTCCCTGTGTGATTTTAGTCTCAGTGACGTTGCCCCCTCTCCTCTCTCCCTGTGTGATTCTAGTCTCAGTCAGTGACGTTGCCCCCTCTCCTCTCTCCCTGGCTCCCTGTGTGATTCTAGTCTCAGTGACGTTGCCCCCTCTCCTCTCTCCCTGTGTGATTCTAGTCTCAGTCAGTGACGTTGACCCCTCTCCTCTCTCCCTGGCTCCCTGTGTGATTCTAGTCTCAGTGACGTTGCCCCCTCTCCTCTCTCCCTGTGTGATTCTAGTCTCAGTCAGTGACGTTGCCCCCTCTCCTCTCTCCCTGGCTCCCTGTGTGATTCTAGTCTCAGTGACGTTGCCCCCTCTCCTCTCTCCCTGTGTGATTCTAGTCTCAGTCAGTGACGTTGACCCCTCTCCTCTCTCCCTGTGTGATTCTAGTCTCAGTCAGTGACGTTGCCCCCTCTCCTCTCTCCCTGTGTGATTCTAGTCTGTCAGTGACGTTGACCCCTCTCCTCTCTCCCTGTGTAATTCTAGTCTCAGTCAGTGACGTTGACCCCTCTCCTCTCTCCCAGGCTGCCCAGTATCGGGGTGTCCCGGCCCCGCTTCGTGATGATGGCGTCCTGCGAGTCTCCCGTGTCGGTTAGGCAGCGCTTCCTGGTCCGATACACTCTGCTCAACAACCTGCAGGACTTTCTGGCAGTGAGGCTGGTGTGGACCCCCGAGAGCACCATCGCGGGTGAGAGGGGGAGGGGAGAGAGAGAGCCATGGGGGGTGAGAGGGGGAGGAGAGAGAGCCATGGGGGGGGGTGAGAGAAGGGGGGGAGGAGAGAGCCATGGGGGGGTGAGAGGGTCTGTGTGGAACGTCGTCAGACAGAGGAAGATAACTTTGACAGACTTGCGAGACGCTCTGTACACCAGTGAGTGCTGCAGGAACTGATGATTCGCTGATTCTCCCCCCCGCCCCCCCAGGGAAGCTCCTGTCCCGGGAGGACTCCGCCCCCTCGGAGGCGGGGCTCAGCGCTGTGGTCTGCCACACCCCCCTCAGCAGCCTGGGGTCCTGCCGCAAGGGGAGCAGCCTGGCCTTCAGCGTGAGCTTCCAGATACTGAGAGCCGGGCTCTACGAGGTACAGGGGGGGGGGGGGGGGCTGGGGGTGTGTGTCCCTTTTAAAAGATAAAATTCAAACTACCTGATAAAATTCAAACTACCTGACAAGGTGAGACTGAATGAGTCTCCTCCCCTCCCCCCCCAGCTCAGTCAGCACATGAAGCTGAAGCTGCAGTTCACGGCCTCTGTGTCTAACCCTCCCCCCGAGGCGCGGCCCCTGTCCCGGAGGAGCAGCCCGGGCAGCCCTGCGGTGCGGGACCTGCTGGAGAGACGGGAGGCGAGCCTGGGCCGGTCACAGTCCTTCAGCCACCAGCAGCCCTCGCGCTCCCACCTCACCAGGTACCAGCCTGCTCTACACACTGCTGCTCTACACACACTGCTGTACTGTGCACACACTGCTCTACACACTGCTGTACTGTGCACACACTGCTCTACACACTGCTGTACACACTGCTGTACTGTGCACACACTGCTGTACTGTGCACACACTGCTCCACACACTGCTGTACTGTGCACACACTGCTCTACACACTGCTGCTCTACACACACTGCTGTACTGTGCACACACTGCTCTACACACTGCTGCTCTACACACACTGCTCTACTGTGCACACACTGCTCTACACACTGCTGCTCTACACACACTGCTGTACTGTGCACACACTGCTCTACACACTGCTGCTCTACACACACTGCTCTACTGTGCACACACTGCTCTACACACTGCTGTACACACTGCTGTACTGTGCACACACTGCTGTACTGTGCACACACTGCTCCACACACTGCTGTACTGTGCACACACTGCTCCACACACTGCAGTACTGTGCACACACTGCTCCACACACTGCTGTACTGTGCACACACTGCTCCACACACTGCTGTACACACTGCTGTACTGTGCACACACTGCTGTACTGTGCACACACTGCTCTACACACTGCTGTACACACTGCTGTACTGTGCACACACTGCTGTACTGTGCACACACTGCTCTACACACTGCTGTACTACACACACACTGCTATACACACTGCTGCACTACACACACACTGCTATACACACTCTGCTCTACACACACTCTGCTCTACACACACACTGCTATACACACTCTGCTCTACACACTGCTGCACTGCTGGTATTCCTGGCCGTCTCTGAGGGATGTATTTGTTCCCCCACACCCAGGACCGGCAGCGTGATGGAGCGCAGAGCCATCACCCCCCCAGTCTCCTCTCCCATTGGCCGGCCGCTGTACCACCCCCAGGAGAAAGCCGTGCTGTCATTGGACAAGATCGCCAAACGCGAGTGCAAGGTGCTGGTGGTGGAGCCTGTCAAGTGACAATACCTCCTCCCCAGCACAGACCTGTCAAGTGACAACACCTCCTCCCCAGCGCAGACCTGTCAAGAGACAACACCTCCTCCCCAGCGCAGACCTGTCAAGAGACAACACCTCCTCCCCAGCGCAGACCTGTCAAGAGACAACACCTCCTCCCCAGCGCAGACCTGTCAAGTGACACCTCCTCCTCCCCAGCGCAGACCTGTCAAGAGACAACACCTCCTCCCCAGCGCAGACCTGTCAAGTGACAATACCTCCTCCCCAGCACAGACCTGTCAAGTATTGTTGGGAGGGAGGATGAACTGGATAACAAAGCATGACTTCGCATCGCATAAAAAACTTTCAACTGCTTTCCTGGAAACAAGGGGTGACTCAAAACTGGCTTCCCCTTTAAGAGTCTTGTATGAAATGCAGCTACAGTTCTTTTCACATCCCCTTTAAAACTCATTTTTAAAAGTCTTAAAAGGGATTATTTTTTACCCCCACACAAAAAAAGAAAAAACCCAACAGGGGGTCCGAATTACTTGAATTGATCTTCTAACATTAATAGAGATTGTGAGGGAGAGAGAGACTGTGCATAGAGATTGTATGAAGCGCTGCTGAGGGAGGGACTGTGTATAGAGATTGTGAGGGAGAGAGAGAGACTGTGTATAGAGATTGTGAGGGAGAGAGAGAGACTGTGTATAGAGATTGTGAGGGAGAGAGAGACTGTATAGAGATTGTGAGGGAGGGAGAGACTGTGTATAGAGATTGTGAGGGAGAGAGAGACTGTGCATAGAGATTGTATGAAGCGGTGCTGAGGGACAGACTGTGTTGTGGGTTGCGTGGAAGGAGTCTGTGTATAGGGTGGGGGCGCAGCAGGGTGTACCCCCTTTAGTCACAACGAGAAGCTACTGCTGAAGAGGCACAGAGGGCTTCTTTCAATGTTTGTTAGGGAGTTTGTTTTAACTGTCTAACACTGGAAATGTGTTTTATGTACTGTATAAGAAAATGCCACTGATGGTCTCGCAGGATGGGTTCCAGTAGAGATTGCATGTTGCCAAACCCAGTCCAGCATGGGACAGGCTGGTACTGGGAACACTGGGAGAGTGGCTGAACAGGCATCAGAGACAGTGCTCTATTCTAGTCCCTTTGTATTCTGTCCTTTCTGCCTCGTTGTGGTCTCGTCTCTTATGCCAGGACGCCGTGGGCCGCGCTGTCCCTCGTCTCTATGGCAGGACGCCGTGGGCCACGCTGTCCCTCGTCTCTATGGCAGGACGCCGTGGGCCGCGCTGTCCCTCGTCTCTATGGCAGGACGCCGTGGGTCGCGCTGTCCCTCGTCTCTATGGCAGGACGCTGTGGCCGCACTGTCCCGGCACGGCGTCTTCGTTTCCGTGTTGTTGTTTAGGTTCGAGACTGGCCGTGTTTTATATGGATTTTTTTTTAATGTTATGCGCTCCTGTGGGTTTTGCCTGCGGTGACGGCTGCTTTCTGCATTGTGTTGTGTTGTGTTGTTGCCCCAGCCAGCCAGATCACACGAACACAGGGAGACTGTCTTACTGTTTTTAAAATGCGTGCCGTTGTGTTTTTAACAGTCATCGTCTGTGTCTCAAGCACTTTATTTAAATTCTAATTTATTTAAAAACAAAATGTTTTTAGAGCTGTTTTATTGTGTTTAAAATGCTGTTGCTGTTTTTTTTAATCTTGTTGTATGTTTTGTTTGTTTGTTGTTAAAGACACTGGAAATATTTCTCAAGGAGATCTCCTGTCTGTGCTTGTTTAACCAGTGCTGATTGGTTTAATAAATCTGATTGGCTGACAGGTCCATGCCTGACCAATGACGATTCACTGTTTTTTTAACCCAATTCTACTCCCCACACAGCTGCTGAGGAGAGCTGAAGGTCAGCGAGCGTCCTCCGATCCCCGAGCTAGCCTCCTCTGCACACCCAGCAGCTCCAGAGCGGATGTGAGCTGCCGGCCCCTGCAGGTGTCCGCTCTGAGCTCGCTGGGGCGCGGGGAGGAGGAACGGACGCTGTTGTTTTTGCCTTCCTAACCCAGCGCTCCCTGTGGAATCCACTGTGCAGACCACGGAGAAAGACAAGACCAGACAGCTCATATTACAATTACATCTTCTTATTATAGATTTATTGTATATGCAGATACTTTACAATGCTTCTGCTTAAGGGCAATTTGCAAACCCCACTAATCCCACAAAACATCAATACGCTTAAACAGCAAGCAGGCGTTTCAACCCCCCCTCCTCCCTCCTCCCTCCTCCCTCCTCCCTCCTCCTCCTCCCTTTTTGCAATAAAGTCTCTGAAGTCACATAGCCCGCCCCTTTTAAATAAACAACCCAATCAGGGAGTGAGCGAGCAGGCGTAGCCCTAGGCTGTGATTGGCTGTCGTCGTCGTTGTCTCCTAGGCGATGACCGGGTCGCGCTGGTTGTTGTGACGCTTCACCACAAACACTTTCTGCCCGGATACAGTCACCATGTAGGCGTGATCCTCGAACACCACTAGAGGGGGTCAGAGAGACAGTGTATATTTTACACACACACACACGTGACACAGGAGACCCTTGTGCTCTGAAATGATAGAGTAACAGCTTGTGCTTGTTTATCCCTCAGGACAGGCTCTCTGTACCTGACAGGCGTTTGAAGGGTGGCTCGGTCCCGTCGTGCAGTCTGAACCGGCAGGCTGTCTGCACCATCTGCATGATGAGCCCCGCAGCCTGCTCGTCGTTCTCCAGCTCCCCTGCGGACTGGAGCGCACAGGGTTAATGAGAGAGAATCACTGACCGCTCCCCTGCGGACTGGAGCGCACAGGGTTAATGAGAGAGAATCACTGACCGCTCCCCTGCGGACTGGAGCGCACAGGGTTAATCAGAGAGAGAATCACTGACCGCTCCCCTGCGGACTGGAGCGCACAGGGTTAATCAGAGAGAATCACTGACCACTCCCCTGCGGACTGGAGCGCACAGGGTTAATGAGAGAGAATCACTGACCGCTCCCCTGCGGACTGGAGCGCACAGGGTTAATGAGAGAGAATCACTGACCACTCCCCTGCGGACTGGAGCGCACAGGATTAATGAGAGAGAATCACTGACCGCTCCCCTGCGGACTGGAGCGCACAGGGTTAATCAGAGAGAATCACTGACCGCTCCCCTGCGGACTGGAGCACACAGGGTTAATCAGAGAGAATCACTGACCACTCCCCTGCGGACTGGAGCGCACAGGGTTAATGAGAGAGAATCACTGACCGCTCCCCTGCGGACTGGAGCGCACAGGGTTAATCAGAGAGAATCACTGACCACTCCCCTGCGGACTGGAGCGCACAGGGTTAATGAGAGAGAATCACTGACCGCTCCCCTGCGGACTGGAGCGCACAGGGTTAATGAGAGAGAATCACTGACCACTCCCCTGCGGACTGGAGCGCACAGGATTAATGAGAGAGAATCACTGACCGCTCCCCTGCGGACTGGAGCGCACAGGGTTAATCAGAGAGAATCACTGACCGCTCCCCTGCGGACTGGAGCACACAGGGTTAATGAGAGAGAATCACTGACCACTCCCCTGCGGACTGGAGCGCACAGGGTTAATGAGAGAGAATCACTGACCGCTCCCCTGCGGACTGGAGCGCACAGGGTTAATCGGAGAGAATCACTGACCGCTCCCCTGCGGACTGGAGCACACAGGGTTAATCACAGAGAGAATCACTGACCGCTCCCCTGCGGACTGGAGCACACAGGGTTAATGAGAGAGAATCACTGACCGCTCCCCTGCGGACTGGAGCGCACAGGGTTAATCACAGAGAATCACTGACCGCTCCCCTGCGGACTGGAGCGCACAGGGTTAATCAGAGAGAGAATCACTGACCGCTCCCCTGCGGACTGGAGCGCACAGGGTTAATGAGAGAGAATCACTGACCACTCCCCTGCGGACTGGAGCGCACAGGGTTAATGAGAGAGAATCACTGACCACTCCCCTGCGGACTGGAGCGCACAGGGTTAATGAGAGAGAATCACTGACCGCTCCCCTGCGGACTGGAGCGCACAGGGTTAATGAGAGAGAATCACTGACCGCTCCCCTGCGGACTGGAGCGCACAGGGTTAATCAGAGAGAGAATCACTGACCACTCCCCTGCGGACTGGAGCACACAGGGTTAATGAGAGAGAATCACTGACCACTCCCCTGCGGACTGGAGCGCACAGGGTTAATGAGAGAGAATCACTGACCACTCCCCTGCAGACTGGAGCACACAGGGTTAATGAGAGAGAATCACTGACCGCTCCCCTGCGGACTGGAGCGCACAGGGTTAATGAGAGAGAATCACTGACCACTCCCCTGCGGACTGGAGCGCACAGGGTTAATCAGAGAGAGAATCACTGCCCGCTCCCCTGCGGACTGGAGCGCACAGGGTTAATCAATCACACACACAGAGAATATCTGACCACACCAACTGTGACCCTGAGCAAGTCACTGAACCTCCTTGTGCTCCGTCCTTCGGATGAGACGTCAAACAAACGAGCTCCTATTGGAAGTGACTCTGCAGCAGCAGCAGCAGCAGTTGTTGATGATGCAGAGTTCACCCCCCTAGTCTGGAAGTCGCTTTGGATAGAAGCGTCTGCTAAATGACTCATTCTTATTAGTACTACATTGTATGCAGCAATACTAAAACAAGCTTCCTAAAATGCAAAAGGATTTCTAGAGAGGTGTTTGCCATGTGCGTGCTCTGCGAGTTGTCAGCGCCACGCTGTGTGTAACACTCACCGCCAGCACCCCGTCCTCGCTGATCACCAGGTAGCCCAGCTGATCAGGGATCCTCTCCAGACCCTGCGTGAGAGCGGACGCCTGGAACACAGCGGAGAGAGAGACAGAGATCGACACGTTACCCAGACATGCAGAGAGAGAGAGAGAGAGAGAGAGAGAGAGAGAGAGAGATCGACACATTACCCAGACATACAGACAGAGAGAGAGAGAGAGAGAGATCGACACGTTACCCAGACATACAGACAGAGAGAGAGAGAGATCGACACGTTACCCAGACATACAGAGAGAGAGAGAGACAGAGATCGACACGTTACCCAGACATACAGAGAGAGAGAGACTGCACACTCACAAGCAGAGAGAGAAGCGAGCAGCACGTTAGAGAGAGACTGCACAGAACCAACACATTCAGACCTGCTCGCAACCGTGACACAGAGCAGAGGAATAAAATAACACCCGCGTTACACAGAGTCAGCAAACCTGCAACACAGCAGAGACAACAGCTGCGACTCACTGAAGCGCAGACAGGATTACTCGCTGCAGCCCGGGACCAGCAAGCACGCTGCGCTACACAAACTGAGAGACGCAAACTGAACACACAGAGAACCAACTGCCTCACTCCACAGGGAGCACACGCACCGCACAGCAGAGAAACTGAACGACACGTTCAACAAACAGACAGCAATCTCGCTGCAAGACAGCCACCACGACCCCCCCGCTTTCAAACCGGCCCGAACTCCCGGTCGAGTCTCAGTGTCCAGTCCAGTCTGTTTCACGTAAGATCACAAAACACGATCGTGTTCAGTCGCTACAATTTAACGATGAAGGGAAATGTCTCAAAACCTTGGTCTGAAAAGGCAACGCCGGTTATTTCATTATCAGATTACTGCAACACCATATAACGAGCTAGCATGCAATAAACCCCTTACTGGTGCCGCGTTCACAATGAAACGAAATGCAACCCTTTCAATTCCTCACCATGTTAGTTAATTGTTTGGAAAAATAAATTACAGCTTCTGGGACTTTTCACTGCGGTGCAATTGTCATGTGATCTTCCTAGTCACCTGACAAGCGGCCCGTGCTGCTCGCCGTCAATTGGTTCAATAGATGCCCGCCCCAGCTTAGACTCAAGACTGGTTGGTTAGATTTACTGTCAATCAAAGTTTGGTGTTACACCGTTGTTAGTCCGGGTTACTGATTCAGGTAAATACACGCGGGGTTCCTAGCTGTAAAATTCAAATCATTTCTTATTAACTCCCGTTTGTAAAACGTAATAATCGTTAAAGGCGAATGCTTTCCGTTACATATTATACGCAGTGGTGGAATGACCTTCCTACAGATGTCAGGACTGCCCAGTCCCTGACCACCTTCCGGCGCCTCCTCAAGACTCACCTCTTCAAACAGCACCTGTAGAACTCCTCTGTTTGTATCCTGGGACACTATCACCCTTCATTTAAATATGCTTTATTTTGCTCTTATCTGCTCCCTATTTTACTGCATTTAATCCTGTACTTCAGAATACTGTAATCTGTCAAGTGTTTAACCTGTAGTATTTTGTATTTAATCATATTCTGATGTAACTATCACTATTTAATCATATCCTGATGTAACTATCTCTGACACTGTTATCTGCTGTATTATTGAATCATATTTTGTCACACTTGTACTTGCTTGAACCAAAGTCATTGTATTTATCTTGCTCTTAATTGTATTATTACTTGTACTGTGATTCTTGAAATGTATTTGCTTACGATTGTAAGTCGCCCTGGATAAGGGTGTCTGCTAAGAAATAAATAAATAATAATAATAATAATAATAATAATAATAATAATAATAATAATAATAATACATGTTTCCTTTTTTTAAAATAAATATTTCTTTAGTAGATTCCGCTGCCCCGGTCCCACTCAAAGGAAGCCCAGTTTTCGCGCAGGCGCGGTGTCGCACAGCAAAGAACACGACCCGGCTCTCAGCTGCTGCAAAACTACACGCAAGCTTAGTGCATTATTCCACGAGGGCTGCCAACTGGCCCTATAATTCCGGGACACTAAGACGGGTCAGGTTTTTTTTTTTTTTAACGCCTCTAAACCACACATGAATCGATTTTAAATCGACATGTAAAGCGAATGTGAATCGCGATCCTCACAGGAAGTCACTCCCGCCCCCAGACACAGGTGTGCGCTTTTAGTAACTCGTTAGCAAAACAATTCAATTCCTTTAGCGGCAGTTCACGTAATTCACACGCACGTTACACACATCGTCTTGAAGTGTCCCGGAACGATGGGGCCAGCTGGCAACCCCACTTCCACGCATTATATTCAATAGAGCTACACAGCGCCGATGTCCTTTGTATAAATCAAAAAGAAAGATAGAAAGACCAAGAGAGACAGAGTAATGAAAATTTCTAAGGGGGCTAAAACCAATTCCAAAATGTTTTTCCAATATTATAACAGCAAGAGAACATTCAAAGAGGAGGTTAAATGTCTAAGAGACACAAATGGCAAAATCATAGATGAAGAAAAAAAATAGCAAATATATTAAATGATTACTTTTCACAGGTTTTTACAAAGGAGGACACGGACAGCATGCCCCACATGTCGACCTGTTCCTATCCAATTTTAAATAACTTTAGGATAACAGAGGCACAAGTGTTAAAGGAACTAGGAGCTCTTAAAATAAACAAATCCCCTGGGCCGGATGAGATCCTCCCAATAGTACTCAAAGAAATGAAAGAAGTTATTTACAAACCGCTAACCAGGATCATGCAACAGTCTCTTGACACAGGGGTTGTACCGACAGACTGGAAAATAGCAAACGTAATACCGATCCACAAAAAGGGAGACAAAACCGGACCAGGTAACTACAGACCAGTAAGCCTGACTTCTATTATATGTAAACTTATGGAAGCTATAATAAGATCCAAAATGGAAAATGACCTATATGGTAACAGTATCCTGGGAGACAGTCAGCATGGTTTTAGGAAAGGGAGATCGTGTAACTAACCTGCTTGATTTTTTTGAGGATGCAACATCGACAATGGATAATTGCAAAGCATACAACATGGTTTATTTAGATTTCCAGAAAGCTTTTGACAATGTCCTGCATAAAAGATTAATCCTCAAACTGAACGCAGTAGGGATTCAAGGAAATGCATGCACATGGATTAGGGAGTGGTTAACAAGTAGAAAACAGAAAGTACTGATTAGAGGAGAAACCTCAAAATGGAGCGAGGTAACCAGTGGAGTACCACAGGGATCAGTATTAGGTCCTCTGCTATTCCTAATCGACATTAATGATTTAGATTCTAGTATAGTAAGCAAACTCGTTAAATTTGCAGACGACACAAAAATAGGAGGAGTGGCAAACACTGTTGCAGCAGCAAAGGTCATTCAAAATGATCTAGACAGCATTCAGAACTGGGCAGACACATGGCAAATGACATTTAACAGAGAAAAGTGTGAAGTATTGCATGCAGGAAATAAAAATGTGCATTATAAATATCATATGGGAGATAGTGAAATTGAAGAAGGAATCTATGAAAAAGACCTAGGACTTTATGTTGACTCAGAAATGTCTTCATCTAGACAATGTGGGGAAGCTATAAAAAGGCCAACAAGATGCTCGGATATATTGTGAAATGTGTTCAATTTAAATCAAGGGAAGTAATGTTAAAACTTTACAATGCATTAGTAAGACCTCATCTAGAATATTGTGTTCAGTTCTGGTCACCTCGTTACAAAAAGGATATTGCTGCTCTAGAAAGAGTGCGAAGAAGAGCAACCAGAATTATCCCGGGTTTAAAAGGCATGTCGTATGCAGACAGGCTAAAATAATTGAATCTAGTCAGTCTTGAACAAAGAAGACTACGCGGTGATCTGATTCAAACATTCAAAATCTTAAAAGGTATAGACAGTGTCAACCCAGGGGTCTTTTTCGACCTCAAAAAAGAAACAAGGACCAGAGGTCACAAATGGAGACTAGATAAAGGGGCAATCAGAACAGAAAGTAGGAGGCACTTTTTTACACAGGGAATTGTAAGGGTCTGGAACCAACTCCCCAGTAATGTTGTTGAAGCTGACACCCTGGGATCCTTCAAGAAGCTGCTTGATGAGATTCTGGGATCAATAAGCTACTAACAACTACTACGGCAGCAGTGTGGAGTAGTGTTTAGGGCTCTGGACTCTTGACCGGAGGGTCGTGGGTTCAATCCCAGGTGGGGGACACTGCTGCTGTACTCTTGAGCAAGTTACTTTACCTAGATTGCTCCAGTAAAAACCCAACTGTATAAATGGGTAATTGTATGTAAAAGATAATGTGATATCTGTATAATGTATAATGTAATATCTTGTAACAATTGTAAGTCGCCCTGGATAAGGGCGTCTGCTAAGAAACAAATAATAATAATAATAACAACCAAATGAGAAAGATGGGCTGAATGGCCTCCTCTCGTTTGTAAACTTTCTTATGTTCTTAATAATAGAGTGTAACATGTTTGCTTCTGCAGCGGTTTCGTGTTGATCCTCAGATCAGATATTCTGCATTATGTGCTGTAGTAAACTGGCGCTCTAGTCTCAGAAATCTCAATCCACCAGTTTCTGCAGTGCTGGACTTGTTATCTGTGTGTTTACAATTTTGATAACAACCGGCAATGGTTATTGTCATCATTCTCATAGTAAAAACACCGCTATTTGTTTTGCATGATACTATTAAAATGCAGGGAGAGATCAGTGTGTTCCCGCTTACTTGATCCTGCAGTTTTAAAACGAAAGCCAACGTTAATAGAAATCGAAAGTGATTACAGCCAGTCTCGGAAGAGCATCTTTGCAGCGCGCCTTTGCATCTATCCTTTTGGAGACGCCATGTTTTTCGATCTGCACAATAAACTATAAACTACAGCATTAGCTAAACGTGTTTATTTTAGTTCATGTTGTGTAGTCTATCACCCAGGAACCCCTGTAACTCGAGCCGGTTAGCGAGTCTGTCTTTCTCAAGTTGATTTTCTGTTGATTTGTTTAAACAGATGATAACGGTAGTCGGTACAGTGGTTTTGTTTTGCTGCGCTTCCTGTATTGGTGTCTGTTTTGTTACGTCTCCTGTTTCAGTTCTGCTTCTTGATGTTTTCATAGCGGAACGGTTTGCTCAACTCGTTTCTGAAACTAACAAGTTCTACAAGAAGATGGCGTCGAGTGGAACCAGTAAGCAAAAACAACTTTCTATAGATTAGGATCTGATGGTGATGGAGCGGCATACAGACAGCCTGATAAATACATATTAGGACTCCTGTGTCAGTCAGACAAGCATGACATTAATTATTATTATTATTATTATTATTATTATTTATTTCTTAGCAGACGCCCTTATCCAGGGCGACTTAAAATTGTTACAAGATATCACATTATTTTTACATACAATTCCCCATTTATACAGTTGGGTTTTTACTGGAGCAATCTAGGTAAAGTACCTTGCTCAAGGGTACAGCAGCAGTGTCCTCCACTGGGGATTAAACCCACGACCCTCCGGTCAAGAGTCCAGAGCCCTATCCACTACTCCACACTGCTGCCCCATTAATTCATAATTACAACCATAAGTAACACGAAAAGCGTCCACTGTGTACACAGGAAAAATGTACCCTAAGATTCTGATACTCTCAATAGCTTGTGCTAAACTATGCTCAGTCCAAATGTTTGTCAATATATTTGATGCATAGGGAATGTCTTCCTGGGTTTTTAATAGAATGATTAGTTCCTGTCATGGCCACTAGAGGGCGATGTAATTGCAACATAAGCACAGTGTTGAGGAATGGGTCTCTCCTGGGTTCAGATACCAGGATGCGGGCTAAGCATTGTTAATCTGACCCTGCATAGATGTATTTTATAAGTGAATACACCATGTGTAAGGTGTCTCTGTGTAAGACATGTGTCATTGTGGTGAGAGGAATGCAAAGCTGAATTGCTAACAGACACACACACACACACACTGTGTTACAAAGGAAGCTTCTATTGTAGTCATTTATTCTCTGAAACCCGTGTGCTGTCTTTCTCAGGTGTGGATGACATAGTGAATCTTTGTTCATACGAAGACAGCTCTTCCAGCATGAGTGAAGACACGATTATACTAATGCAATGACAGTCAGGAGAGTGATATTGACAGTTTATATAAAAAACATGTACAATTTCAACTAGAATAAAAAAAAGTATATCAACAAATGATTAAAAAAAGAGTTCATATTTAACTGATTTGTGATTTTTCAGGTCTCAGTACAACAGAGGATAGAGATGTCAGAACGCAGAAGGCGGCCAGCTGTCTGATCAGCCTCCTGGTGGAAAAGAGGCGTGCTGCTTGTGGGAAATTCATCTCCAAACTCGCAGAGAGGGACCCCTATCTCTACAGGACTCTTGGGCTGCATTGTGACAGTGAGTACCTCACTTATTATCCCCACTGCACTGGGTATGCTGATCCCCAGCAGGATATAGTGGAAGTGCCTGGACATACATCACAGTCTGTCACACCTCACAGTTTTACAGAAGCGCTTGTCACAAGTTATCAGAATGGGTGGATATAAGGAAATGCCATCCATACGTACTATACATGTCAAACTTACATTTCCACATACAGCCTGTCTAGAGAACAGCTGATCTAATTGTGTTGAAACTTGGTTAGGACTTTCTTTAGGGAATGTCATCACCCATTACACAAGTGACCCCCCTCCCCCTATCTGTGCGCCTGTATCTACTTTCTCATGACAGCTCTAACTTGTATTTATAACTGTGGTGGTGGATGCATGTCACTGACATGATTGTTCTGATTTGTAATGTTTCAGGTTGGAATCTCACTCATTATACACTGCAAATCATGTCCTTGTTCTCAAAGTTTTACTTCAGGACTGTTTTAGCTGTAATAAGAAAAGGTGTAGATGTGTTCATGTGGTTTGTGATGCTGTTTTAGTTAACAGGCTAAGGCAGGTGCAATCCCAGTTTGTTGAGAGAGTGAGTGATGCTGTGATGGAGGGGCTGCTGAAGGACATGCTGGAGATGAAGGTGCTGAGTGATGAGGATATGGAGGAAGTGAGGTAGGCTCAGCTTCCTATTCCATTGTAATGTCTGGATCTCAGTTTCTGTCCCAGCTGTAAGTAGAATAAGCATTGCTTAGGGATGCAGCAGCTCAAAAGGGAGCAGGGTTCAGGAAAAAAAGTCATCTTCTGGGCTGTTCTGTATTAATTTTAACATGTAGTCAATTACAGGACAGCGGCATGCATATAAGAGGCTATTAGACACAAGCATGTTACTAAGGAGAGGTTGAAAATGTCTTTGATTTCAGTGTTTTTAAGAAGTGTATTTTAATGTGTTGCATGGTATACACACAGTTCATATTGTTTTCAATGGGATTCAGTGTTTTTTCCTATTGGAAGAATAACAGTTGAAACTCAGGACTGGAGTACACTGTAGTTACTCTGAACATACAGTATGCATCACTGATTGATTTCTCTATAGATGAAGGCAGCTGGATCGACAGATAGATTCTTATCTCTTCCACATTTCTTTATTATTCTGTTTTAGGGATGCTCCCCAGAATACCGGGCTCGGGTCCTGGTTGGTGGAGCAGATCAACAGTGGGTGGTACCCTGGTCTGAGCTGGACCAATGAGGCACTAAAACAGTTTCGAATCCCATGGAAACATGACGACCGGAAGGACTTGACACCTGAGGACACAATGATATTCAAGGTGGGTTTACACTCATTTAAAAGATAAAAGATCTGTGATAGTTTGAACCTTCCTCCAGAGGACAGCGATTTGATATTTTCATTTTCCCAACGAGGGATATGGTTAATACAAAAGCTCAATGCCATACATGTCTAAAGACTCTAGGTTTGAACCCAGGAACAATTTTTCAGTTTTCAGTCTCTGTTATGCCAGGACTGGTAGGTTTGTTCAAGCAAGCACACCTCAGTTCTGACCTGCTTTGTACAAAGCTGTGGAAGTCTTTCCATCAGGCACCTAGGCAGGAATTTCAACTTTGTATGCAAAGCTGCTGGTATGAAGTACTGAGCAAGAAAGCGTGGGCGGCATTCAGTGTAAGAAAAGAATAAAGATATTTTACTTGTAGTAATCTAGTGGATTTAAAGCACTAACATTGCCGCTCTGAGTTTGTCTTCCACCAATCCGTGGCATGAATTCTTTAACAAATGCGCAGTCTGAGACACCAGAATGAAATACTGGGACCGGCTTCGAAGCCACAAGAAAAAAGAAAACACACCGAAAACAGATTTATTAGAAATGGGATTTTATTTGTTTATTTATTTATTTTAAATAACAGTAGCGACTACAAAAGGTGTGTGTTTTTCTCAGTCTGTTCACTTTATATCTAGGACTGGGCGGTGGTGACAGGTCGTTACAGGGATGGTATTGACCAGCCCGACCCTGCTGCCTGGAGGAGGCATTTCCAGCGCGCTCTGGATAAAGACGAGAGCCTGGTGTTGCGGGCTGATCACAGTCGAGATCCAGTCGACCCACACAAGATATACTGGATCTTAGCAGTAACAGTTCAGGTGTCTATTTGATTTTTTTTTTAATCTTCTTCATCGTTATGTAGATCTGGTCCCTCTGTGGTTATGTCCTCAGTCTCTCACAGATTATCATCTTACATGCTGTTTAGGAGGTACTGTGCATGCAGCCATTACTCAAGATTATAAGCCATTCATTCCTTCACAGAAGTTTGGGGTGAAAATCAGTCACTCAGTTTGCTTAACACATTATTCTGTCACGGGAGGGGCAGCAGTTCTCTGTAAAAGTGTGTTCTCAATATTGCATGTGGTTTCCCGTTTTTCATCCACTAACTATTTCTTTGAGTTTTTCTCCTGTCAATACTGTGTCTTTTTGCTTTTTTTTATGCATACGCAGGTCACAGGTTGAAAGAAAAAATGTTGGCATTAAGAAGGTTATATTCCCTAGAACATCGTACCCGGCGCTTGTCCCTTAAGGTAGAGTAATCTCCCTTAACATCCCACTTTCCCTCAAGGTCTGTGTAGCAGGGTGATAGTCAGTGCTTGCCCCCACCCTCAATCACTTATCCTCTCAGGAACACTGAGGTTTTTAAAACGCAGGAAAGAGCAACTTGCTCGTGTTCACAGGTATAAAAGTTTATTTTCGCACTGGAAGAAAACTTCACACAGATTACAAATGACAACTGACTAACTGGTTGTAGATACAATGACTGACATTCACACAGACACAATCCCTACTGACCAACTAATGCCCCCTCCTAGGGAAAGACACGGCCTTCAATAATCCCCAGCCCTGCCTACTCCGAACAGGATTCATTATTCTATAAACAATTACACCTAGAATGACTTTATACTAAACTCCTATTTCACATTAACTCCATTCATACTTTTTACAATACACATGTTTCTTCTCATTTATACGTATTTGTTCAACCTGCACGAATACCGTCTTTGTTTACAAAAACAATCTTTAATCTATTTTATTGTTTACTGGTTATTATTATCATTGTCATTATTATTCTCTATTCCCTAACTATTACCAGTAAAAACTGAACATTAGCATTACCCCTTCCCTCAGAAGATTACCACACATTTGACTATAACAAAACACCTGTCCTACATGTAAAGCTACGGCAACTTCATTGAGGAAAGCGCCCTAATCTAAATACAGCAATACACCGTCACATATCAAACACTCTTGCATAACCCACGGCTCTGTCGCCAGTAGAATAATGATCCCAGTCATAAACACAATAACAGGAATTTAAATGATACACTGAGGGTCTGCCCCTCACATCTGATATACAGCGTAAGCAAATAAATAAAAACGACATTGTACAGTAAAACAGAAAGCATGCTGTCTTGCTATAATTTAGTGCAGTGCTTTTCAATGTGAAAACTATAGAATGGACCCAGTTTCAAAGGGTTAGATATCACGCAGATATGAAGTGTCCTTCCGTACAAGAATTAATGCGATAGACCCATAGGATTCAAATATCTCCCCTTGGGACTGAAATTTTAAATACATAACAGGGAAGGATACTGAGCTAACAAAGTGATTGCAGTAAATTATACATAATATATATTACTTTGGTCTCTTCCCTATATGGAAGTTTTTTAGTTGTTGTAATTAACAAACATAAGAAGCAGACACGTTGATATACACAGAGTTGTTGAAAAGCAGTCCTCTCCTCGGCTCTCCTTCTCAGTAACTTTTCCTGTGACTTGCATGTTTTCAATGTCTCTGCATTTTTCGTTCATTAATTGCTATTTAAAAACCTTCAAACACTCCATCCTAAATTGTTATGTGAAACCTATAAGAAAGTGAACTTCCCTCCCCAGGAGTGTTTTTGCTCTTTTTATCTCGGAGTGATAGCTGCTGTTTTCCACACTGGTTTGCAGGGTCAGGCTAAGGCATCCCACAGGAGGAGGAAGGTGGGGCAATCAAAGAGAAGAAGCTACTCCCAGGAAATGAGCCCCGAGTGTAAGAAGAAGAAAGGTAAGGGGCATTTAAAAGGGAAGGTGTTTAAACTTATATATCTTGTTGTGTATGTGTTTTAGTATAGCTTTTACTTTTGTCAAATTTTACATTATTTTTACATACAGTGTTTAAATATAATGTTAAAGGCTCTGTATTTGGATTCCAAATAGTTCTGTCATGCAATAACAGGACATGGTACATGAAACTCACAAAGGCATCCATTCACAGCACAGCCTCGAAGCACAAGCAGCACATAATTGACTTTTTAAATTAAACTTCATAACCTTTAAACAGGAAAGTACAGTGCACTAGATATCTCTCTCGTTAGTATCAAAACCTTGAGCATGTGGTCTCAGATTTGTTCACACTATTTCACAGAGATGTTCTTGCTTGAGGTTTGAAACTGCAGCTCTCAATAATTTACTCTTTAACTCTGACAGGTAATTGTGATCCTATGTCTGAAAAAAGCCAAGGCGATCATTCGATGTGTGAAGCTGCTGAAAATGAGGTAATTGCTAAATTGGCAAGAAACAGTGCTGTCCTTTAGATATAGGATTTCAAAAATCTGATTAATCTTCATATTGCAACAAAGGAAAGTAAGTAAAGTATTCTTTATTGAGAACTAGTCTTAACAGAGGAAGCTGTAACTTTGTGCAGCTCAATGTATACAAACCCCTTACCAAGACATGAAGTCTCTTATTTCTACTGGACCATGCAGACAAAATTAGAATATATATATATATATATATATAATACGATAAAAAAGCTTCTTGGGATTGAACTCAAAGACATTTTAAAGTTAGAATAAATCAGTGCTTTAAACAATTGTGTGAAGTATATGTGAACAGGTTGTTTATGTGTTTTAGGTCTCAGAATTAAGAACATTTCGGCCTATAGTACACCATGAGGGACGCCATAAATACTACAGGTAACGCATGCATTAAAAATGCCTTCTATTCTTTATGGACTGAAAAGCTGGCGCGTGGGGTCGTATCGCCAGATGAAAAGCTGGAGTGTCGGGTCGTATCACCAGATGAAAAGCTGGAGTGTCGGGTCGTATAGCCAGATGAAAAGCTGGAGTGTCGGGTCGTATAGCCAGATGAAAAGCTGGCGCGTGGGGTCGTATCGCCAGATGAAAAGCTGGAGTGTCGGGTCGTATCGCCAGATGAAAAGCTGGAGTGTCGGGTCGTATACCCAGATGTTTAAAACGTGTGCGTATTTCCTCATGCTTGCATCATCGCGTACGCCAGCAATCGGTCTTGAATGTTTTGTTCTGATGTCTAGGTTTTCGTTCAAGAAAGGAGGAGAATACCAGTGTGAGATCACAGCTCTCATTTTTGACATGGCAGCTCCAGCTGAAGTTGTGTATGGGACTGAGCAATGGGAGAAGTGTCCCCTAGACCAGAGCTCCCTGCTTCCTGCCGGCCCTCTGTATGATATAAACAGCCCAAGCGGAGCATTGGAGCACCTTTCCTTCCCACATTCGGAGTGCTCCCCTGGTCAGTGGCAACTTAAAATTGCTGAAACTCAAGTTATCTTAACAATGTTGAAGTTATATTTACAGTCCCTCAACTCAAATACACGAGAGGGACGGCTTGAACAAGCAGACGCATGTCTTAAGCAGCCTCAAAAGTGCGTTCCTGCTGGTGACTATCGGGTAAAACTGTAGCACATTTCACTGCAGACAAGAAAGAAACCCCACATTCACTGGTACATTTCTTAAAGAAATCCTGCATTATGTTTTAGAACCAGCACTTTAGTGGCATTTTTTGTTTTGTCCTTCTCGGTTTCAGTTTAAACTCCTTTCATCTTTTTTTCAGAAGTTCAGAATCACTTGATGGTGGCACACTACAAAAATGGCAATGTTGAGTTGATTAAACCAACTGAAGTGACAGAAACTCACGTCAAAATAAAAGTCAATGAAACGTCTCTCTTTGGTCTCGTGAGAAGACTGCTGAAGAACTGGCTGGACTATAAAAGTAAAGCTCAGGTGCTTCTGTTTCTCAGGCAGCTGGCAAAGAAAAAGAAGCTGAATGTTTTCTTGCTCTCCTCAAACGTTGTTTTGGATGACGTAAGTAAAGGATTGGAGAAGCACATTTATTTTATTTATTTATTTATACAGGAAATTAACCCATTGAGGCAGAGGCCTCATTTACAAGGTGGTCCTGTCATACACAGACACAATCATACATAAAACAACACAATTAATATTTTTGTGGCCCAGCCTTAGACAGTAACAACAAATAAACAAAGGAGCAGTAATACAGCAGGGTTTTTTTTTCAATGTGGACTAAAATATAAGCAATGGCAAGGAGTTTTAAGCATTAAAGTCGATGTAGAAAAATATCTCAATTTTAATTAAATAATTGTATCACTGTTATGGAAATAAATACTCATGATTTTTCTGACAAGCTCTTGCTCTTTTGGGTTTATCAATTTAAAACATTTCTCTCCCCTTCAAAGGTGCAAGAGAAGCAAAGAGACAGTATTTTCATTGAGACAAGTTCACACTGTGTTGTGTTGGAAGAGGAAAAGTACAGCGTTTCATGTGACCAGGAAAATGCTCATGTACAACCAGCCGTAAGCTATGCTTTACTTTACTCTTGCTGACTGAAACACAGATTTGTTTGCGAGTGTGTGTTTGTATAATGTAATATGCCACGTTGTAGAATGTAATAATTTTTGCTCATATGTCACACGTCATCCACAAATTATAAACCAAAAATAGATACATTTTGATGATGACACACCATGTACTTGTCCGACGGGCAAAGTATAATGTTAAAACGTGTCTTCCCTCACACAAATCTTCTTGTCCCAGGCATCAGGTGATATGAATTGCACACCCCTGCTTCCCCTTCTGTGATTATATAATAATTCTCTTCAAACTTGAAAGTCTTGAGCTGATATGTTTAAGAGACTAGAAAGCAAGCAAAACCAACCCTTAACCACAGAGAGAGGCTGCTGCTTAACTGCGTTACATATTTACACATTCTTTGGGCTTTATAATTATTCTAAATATGTGAGCTAATCAGAAGATTGTTTCTTTTTCAATCTTACAGACGTATGATTTTGTAAGAGACTATGGTCCCAACTTCCCCCCAACATTTGAAATCTTTTTGAACAGTGACGTGGAAGAGCTAACTCTTGAAGTTTTTGAAAGCACCAGAAGAGATGCTTCAGTATGGACTCGCAGAGTATTGCTTGATGGTAAGATTAGTACTCGCTGTCACACTTCACACATTAACAGTGTCTGAGGAACCGCTTCTCTACATTTCATTATTGAGCTCAAGTGATTGAGAGCATCAGATTGTGGGGATATATAGAGGTGTGTGTGTCTGTCTGTCTGTCTGTCACACATTTTTACATGTATCTGGAGAACTGCTATATGAAATTGTGATTAAACATTTCACTGCAGATTCTTATTCTATGCTGTTCTGTATATACAGTTGATATGTCATGGTCATGTACTTTTTCATCATACCGAGAGCTCCAATTTAGAATTTCCAGCCGTGGCAATGGGGCATGTATGTTACTGACACACGTGTTCATTGAAGGGACACATGCCACCCTGTTAAAACTGTGTACAAATACAACATATCAAAACAAACACAGGATTTATAAAGTCAACCATGTTCCATTTCAAAGCTTCATTGTCAAACTTGAATTCCTCTTATTTTATTTTCTCAGGTGCCCATTCACCTGTCGGCCCCCCTCGCCCCGCTCCACCTGGTAAGCAGTAATCAATCACTTCTATTACAGCACTCATCCCCAGTGCATCAAGGGGAGCAGGTGTGTTAGCATTATACTGCGTGTTCAAATCATTTACTGTTGGCTACAGCAATGACAGAGCACTTACTTGTATTAAAGACTTAAACACTTCACACCCCAGCTCAAAGCCACACACTACGGGTGTGCATGTCCTAGTTTGTATTGTTGTCCTGCAACTGCTGTATTTTGTGTCAAAGAAATTCACATTCCTCCTGTCTGTTTAGTCACAAATTAATGTTTTTTTACTGGACTTGCATTAAAATAGTTTAAGGTTAATTATTCAGGTTTTTTTTGTTGTTTGTTTTTCCTTTTCCTTTTTTAGAAATAGAAAATAATACTCTGGTTAACGAATGTGGTTGGAAGCAAGCCTTGTTCGATATAATAGAAGAATTAACAGAAGGGGAATATAAGAAGATGAAAATGCTGCTCAACAAAGAGATCCCTTTGGGTAAACTGGAGGAGACTGACCGGGAGAGCATGGCCCACCTGATCATCTCTCAGTGCGGACTGCAAAAATCTATACAAGTTACTCAGGAGTTAATGAGACAAATACCCAGAAACGATGAGAGGATTCAGAGTCTGCTGAAGCCCTTCCTGGAGCAGACAGGATAGCAGACCAGCCAGCTCTCTATACCTCTGACAGAGATCTGAGAATTGCAGGTGTAAACTGTAACAAACTGCTTATAAAAGAGGAGCAATAATGTCATTGTTTAAAAGACATTTCAGACAATGACAAAAACAGCTATTTCTTGCCAGGACCCTCTTGGAATTGAGATGTGTGCGTCTCAAGGATTCTATCCTGGTTAAATAAATGCATTTGAAATTTAAACTTATACCTCTAGCAGAGATCTGAAAGTATCTTGCTTTCTCTCTCTCTCTCTCTCTCTCTCTCTCTGATAACAAGAAAAGCGATTTAAGTCTTCCTTGTTAGGAACATGTTTTAATAACACTGGGATTTTGTGCGCTGTTTTTTCAACTAATAAGCTTGCTAGTTGTTCTGCCATTAACATATAACAATACTATGGTGTACAGATACGGCTCAGTAAAAGAATCAGCTTCACGCCTCGCCCAGTGCCGCTCCCGCTGAGCCGCTCCTGAGCATTTCTCATCAGTGATCAGAGGGAGCGGACGGAATGGACACAAGTGGAGATCACAGGCAGGATTGACAAATACGTTTGTCAACAACGATGAACTGGTTTCGACTTATGAAGTTATGTATTAATTGGCTAAATAAGATGGTAAAAATTGTTGTTTTCGAATTTGTATCATTTAATTTCTTTTTTTTAACGTAGAGCTGTTTTATAGTTATTAATGTATTATTATTTTTAGGCTCGTAGTATTAATATTATTCATTATTAACGTCGGTATTGCCGGTATTAAACACAGCCAGATATGAGGTTCAGTCCAAACAGAGCGCCGGACTCAGCGAGGTCCAGCAGGGGGCAGTAACTTCACACGGGGCCATTTCATCAACCATCACCTCAGAAACACAAGCAAGCAAATCCTTATTATTATTCACCGTTTTTAAAAGTCGCTCTGCGATCTCTCTTGGAGCACAGCGTTAAATCATTTAAATCTGCTCAGAGCTTTCTGAGCGGCTCACTTACTAAACGCGCACACTGTTTTGGGGGGGTGGCAGCTTGCTCAGGTTAACATTTTTAAACGTGAACAAATATTTTTCACTAATAAAGTTTTATATTTTTATGAATAAAATGTGTGTGTGTGTTTTTTTGTTTTTTTTTTAATGATAATTAATATCGACACCATCAGCCCATGTTTACAGACGATTGGTCGGTACATGGTGGTAAATCTGACGTCACTGTTTCGGATATGCAAATTCACAATTAACCGGTAAGTAGCATTCACGTTATTATTCCGACTCTGAGAAGTCTTTGCATTCAGTCATTAAAACAGAAACAATACCTAATCAATACCTGTAATACCCAAAAAGCACAACCACCGAGCACAGCGCTTGGGACACTTTCACACGTATTTTACATCTCCGAGCACACATATAAGTGAGAAAGATAACCAGGTCTTACCTGAACATAGAGAGGCGAGTCTTGAAAGAGCTCGTAATATCTAAGACTGTGAAACTTGATCTCCTCCAGCCGCTGTCCGTCTTCGGTCGACTGTCGTGCCGTCTGCCCGCCAAAGCGGACGAGTCGGGAGCAGCTCCGCCGGTTTACCGTTTTCACATTCAAGTTCAACCTTCAAATAAACGCCTTCTTCAGCCGGTCTTCATGCGCTTCCGAAGTGTATTACCGACAGACTTCGCGCCCAAATTTAGTTTAGATAGTGTTTGAAATATTATTTTACAATTGGGAAGTCGCCCTGGATAATGGCGTCTGCGAAGAAAAAAATAATAATAATAATAATAATAATAATAATAATAATAATAATAACCGGATTTTCTTCTTCGTCTTCATTATTATTAAATTATTAGAGGAAATTAAAACAAATTAACAAAAAAAAAGCCCATTTATCCCTAGCGAGAGAGAGAGAGAGAAAAAAAACGGTTGAATATTTAGATTTTTTTTTTTTTTTTTCAAAATAACGGTTTTCTTCTCTGAGCGCGCCTCGTGTGCGCGCGCCTGTTCAAACCGCCGGCTCAGCAGCGCAGTCACGTGATCGATATAAACAACAACAACGCCGCCGCCGGAGATTTTAACAGAACGGGCTTCATATGAACCCTGCCGTGCATGACGACGGATATCAAAAACAAATATATATATATAAATACAAATAAAATAAAAAAAACACCTCTCTCCTAGTCTTTATACACAAAATACAAATAAAAAAAAAAAAAGAAATGTGTCCTATATAGATATCGTTTTTTTTTGTATTCAGCCGATGAAGGACTTCCGAAACGTCCTGATAATTGATTTGTAATCAATTATTCTACCTTTTTAAAGTACCTGAAATATCCTTTTCTTTTTTTCTTATTGATCATTTTGGTACACGGCAGTTTTCATTTTTCTCAAACTATATATATATATATATATATATATATATATATATATATATATATATATATATTATCAGTAGTTCGGGACAAACACCAATCACAAAATGTTTTAGTACAAATATTTATTGTAGAGAACAGAAAAGTATTCTGTATATACACACATTCATTTGGCATCAAACCTAACCTGGTTTGAGGGTTCGCTGCCTGGCCGACTGGACGAGGCTGAGACCCCCATTTGATAAAACATAAAAACTGTTATTAAGAAAGGAGGAGATGGGGAGGCGGTGGGTTACGATGAAATCAAAACGCAACTGAGAGATAAGTGAAGCGGGTATTTATAGTGCTAACAATTTAAATTAGCTAATGTGTAAATTGAAGGATTCAATTTGGTGACGCGGAGATTGGTGTCTGACCCTCCTCCCGAACTTTGATTATAAATTTCATTTAAATTAAGATAGTTCCAGTAATTAATAAATGAAAGCGATAATGAGGTTGACGGGCAAAAAAAAACCTGTATAGACAATCGGTTGAAGACAGCGAGATAAAACTACTAAACTACTAGCGTGTCTGTCGTAGCAGTCTTTACCTCAGAGTTGATGTGTTTGAAGTGATGCGTTTAGTTTTAAATACGCTTATTATTATTATTATTATTATTATTATTTATTTATTTATTTATTTCTTAGCAGACGCCCTTATCCAGCGCGTCTGGTAGATTGTGTTCAGATACGAGCAGATATATATTTTAGGAAAAGTGTTTTATTAAATACTGTCCTTTAATTCAGAGACCGCGGTCCCTAAATATACTGGGCAAGGATACTTCGATCAACGTGCTTTTGTAAACAGCAATCTGGCTTCGAGTACAGTCTACAGAAAAGTCATTTTTCAGTGTGTTCGTGTTTTTAAACTCTCCGCTGCACACCCCTCTCCCCACCCTGCCGAAGCTACAAAACACAGTAAATAAAACCAAAATGAACAACTACAGAAATAAACACAAAAAATGAAGACACACAAGACGCGCTCGTGTTTTGTATTTTCCTCTGTATTTGTGAAAACGGGAAGAAAGCCCACGCACCTGTCGGTGCCACAAAAACAATTATGTACAAAAAAAATACAATAAAATAAAGATAAGCAAATAATAAACAAAGGCAATCGTCGTTTCCGACGCATTCACAGCAGCGTAAACGGATATCCGAGGGCATCGGATGATTCACTTCCACAGCTCGGCAACTCTACCACCTCAACCCACCCTGACCCTAACCCTCACCCTAACCCAAGCCCAACCCGAACCTTAACCCTACCCCCTGCCCTAAAACCGAACCCGAACCCAATACCTCACCATTGAGAATCATGGGACGCCCTTTCTAGCGGATATTCCTGTGCGCTGCGGCGACGCACCACAGAGCCCGGATTCAGTACAGAGGTACCGCCTCTGTGACGTCAGCCAGGTAAAAATACAGACCAGGTAAACTGCTGAGGCAATACCCCGAGAAATCCGTTACTTTTTATTGCAATTAAAAATGGGCAAACAGAGTTTAAACCGACATCATATTCACAGAAAAATTACATTTAAAAATTACTTGCTGTAAAACCAAATATTAACCCCCTCCCTCCCAATTACAGGAATTGGCCACCGGGCACCGCCGTGTGCTATTCAAGAGAAAGCCCCCCCCCCAAATAAAAAAGGCTGCAGCTGCGTTATACAACCACCGGGCGCCGCTGTGTGCTTTGCAAGGCTCCCTGTCAGAGAAAGCTAGGAGATTTGTGGCACCCGCTGGCAATTTTGTGCTAAGTTAAAATCTCAATCAAATACATACAAGCTGCAGTTTCAACATTCAGCCCCTAGATGGCACTGTGTGCTAATTACAAATCTCACATTTTCAGCAATGAAAAAAAAAACAAAGTGTTTGGTGTCGCTCAAATCTGTGGGGATCGATAGTGTTGCTTTCCAGTTGACTCAATAAATTAAAAACAAAGAATTACAAAAAAATAATTAAATTATTGGTTTACACACACGTCTCGATCAAAAAAAAAACACAACAGATATGTATACATAAAGGGAACAATAATACAAATAATTATAACGATAAATCATACAAGTTGTGCTGTTATTGATTAAAAAAAAAAATCTGGAATGTGCAATACCTCACGACGCCACAGTGTGGCAGTGTAAGAACCCCCCTCTGAAGAGAGAACCGAAGGGTTTAAAATCCATTCTCTCGCCTCTTCCTGGCGTTGCTGCTGTTCTGAATGTGCGCCAGTAATAATTTCATAAGAAACCCTGGAAAGGGATGCTGCCAGTAGATTTCTTTTCTATACTGGTTCCAGTCCCTCTGCCCAGTACCAGCCAAAAGTAATAAATATCTTCTTCACTAGAATGCGAGGTAAGAACATGGCATTTTAGTTTCAGAACGAGGCGGGACTGATCGGCACATCAGCGAAACAGAGCCACTTTCAAAGAGAGGCTTCAGAAAAATAAACCTGGCAAAGCCTTTCCAAAACGAAACCTCGGGTCAGATCGGAGGAACAACGGAGTAGCAATCCTGTTCCAGTAACACCATTACCCCTCCCCAGTCCCCTCCCCAGTCCCCTCCCCAGTCCCCTCCCCCCCCAGTCCTCCCCCTCCCCAGTCCCCCCCCTCCATACACATTTTTTTGATTCTGCATTCAAAGTTCCAAAACCGGTTTCACTGTCATTTAAAATCCCCCCCCCCCCCCCACCCTCAAAATAAAAACTGCCCCCCCCCCCATAAGCTGGGTGAAACTAAAGCACCTTCAGGTCATCCCCCCCCCCTCCAAAATACACATGTAGAAAATTAATTCAACCTTCACCCTTACATTATCCACTTAATAAAAAACACTGAAGACCAAAGGGTCTTAATATTATTATTATTATTAATATTATTATTATTAGTAGTAGTAGTAGTGTTAAGCTCACAGTATGAATGCATTTTAAACCTGGACTGGCTCACTGTGCTCTGCAATGGGGTGGGGGGGGGGTCTGGCTGGGCGCAGTGCTGTCTCACCGCCAGTAGAGGGCAGTGAGAGCCAGCAGCAGCAGCAGGGCTGGTCTGGGTTGCAGTGCTGGGGCTCCGGACTGCGCTCCGTCCCCCTGGTTCTGGTGCTGGTTGGGTCGGGTCCACTTGGGGGCTCTGTCCCGGCCGCGGGGGGGCTTGCCCTGGCCCGGCCCAGCCCGTGAGTTGGGGTTCTGGTTCTGGTTGTGCAGGTTGGGTCCGGAGGCCGGCCAGTCCTCACTGTAGCGCTCGCCTAAACCAGAGCCACTGCCATCCTCACCTGAGAGAGAGAGAGGGGGAGGGGGAGAGGAGAGAGGAGGAGGGGGAGGGGGAGGGAGAGAGAGGAGAGGGAGAGAGGAGGAGTTGGAGGGAGAGAGAGAGGGGAGGGAGAGAGGGGGGAGAGAGAGACAGAGAGGGGATACAAGTTAAAAGGGGGGAAAAGAGTGTCTGTGTGTCTCTGTTCTGAAAGTCGGTGTTGCTCTGCACGTGTCTCAGTGTGTGTGTGTGTCTCTGTGTGTGTCTCGGTGTGTGTGTGTGTCTCGGTGTGTGTGCGTGCGTGTCTCCCGGTGTGTGTGTGTGTGTCTCTGTGTGTGTCTCGGTGTGTGTGTGTGTGTGTGGGGGGGGGTGCGTGCGTGCGTGTCTCGGTGCACGTGTGTGTGTGCGTGTCTCCCGCTCTCACTCACTGCTGTCCTGGAAGTCTGCGTCGCTGCCACTCTGAGCGTGTCTCAGACGGTTGGCCGCGGTGCGGAGCTGCAGGATCTGTTGTCTGGTCTTGCTGTCGGGTCGGGCGATGTCCACCTCCACCTCGGGGTTATTGATCTGATTCACCAGCCCCTCCCCCGTCACCCCCGGGAGATACCTGAGACAGGGGCAAGAGAGACACTGAGACAGGGGGGCAAGAGAGACACTGAGACAGGGGGGCAAGAGAGACACTGAGACAGGGGGGCAAGAGAGACACTGAGACAGGGGGGCAAGAGAGACACTGAGACAGGGGGGCAAGAGAGACACTCAGACAGGGGGGCAAGAGAGACACTCAGACAGGGGGGCAAGAGAGACACTGAGACAGGGGAGCAAGGCTCATGTCTCCACCTCTTCCCTATCCCATCTATTCCACCTTCCCCCCCCCCCTTTACCCTCTGTCTCAGTTCTTACCCCCCCTCCTCACCTCCCCCTGCTCTGCCCGTTCCAGCAGCGCTCCTGGTTGCTCAGGTCCTCGCTGAGTCTCTCGTCGTTGCAGAGTGTGTCAGGGAGCGTCGCCCAGAACCTGCGCATCGCCTTCAGCTTGTCCTTCAGATCTGTGGCCTGGGGGGACCCCCCGAAAACACAAAACACAGCGTTAACACCCCCAAAAAACACCCCCCCAGTACTAACCCGGTCTCCTCCCTTGTCCCTCTCCCAGTCTCTCTATCCCCGTATCATCACAGCGCCTCTCTCCCAGTCCCCCCAGCGCTCCCAGTCTCACCAGTCTGTCCAGGTTGGTCCGGGCCGCGGTGGTGGGCCTCTCCTCGGGTGTGTAGGTTCTGAAGCGTCGCTTCGTCTCGTCTCTCGGGGATCGTTTGGACCGGCCCGGTGCCGGCCGCGGGCTGCCACACCCCTGGAACACCTGGGGGTCAGAGTTCAGAGATCAGAGCCGCACCTCGCCCCCTCCCGCTGCCCTCCCAGTGCTCCCAGTCCGCTCCCACCTTGGTGCTGGTCTGCACGCTGTTCTCCTGCAGGTACATGATGGCCTCGGAGATCTTCACCCCGATGGAGTCCGTCGCCAGCTCCATGTTGAAGGGTCCCTGTAGCTTCTCAGTGACCTGCAGCAGGGAGTCTGGGGGGGGGGGGGGGGAGGAGAGGAGTGAGGGGAGGGGAAAAGGCAGAGTGGAGGGGAGGAGAGGCGAGGAGGAGAGAATGGAGGGATTGGGAGGAGAGGAGAGTGTGGAAAAGACAAATCACGATCCATCCATCCACTGATCAGCACAGGGATATAAACACTTCAGGAGGCTGTGACTTCAGATCAATCAGGGGCTACACTGCCTCCCTCCCTCCCAGTCCCTCCTCAGCTCCACTAGAGCCACACTGCCTCCCTCCCTCCCAGTCCCTCCTCAGCTCCACTAGAGCCACACTGCTTCCCTCCCTCCCAGTCCCTCCTCAGCTCCACTAGAGCCACACTGCCTCCCTCCCTCCCAGTCCCTCCTCAGCTCTACTAGAGCCACACTGCTTCCCTCCCTCCCAGTCCCTCCTCAGCTCCACTGAGCCACACTGCCTCCCTCCCTCCCAGTCTCTCCTCAGCTCCACTAGAGCCACACTGCCACCCTCCCTCCCAGTCCCTCCTCAGCTCCACTAGAGCCACACTGCCTCCCTCCCTCCCAGTCCCTCCTCAGCTCCACTAGAGCCACACTGCCACCCTCCCAGTCCCTCCTCAGCTCCACTAGAGCCACACTGCCTCCCTCCCTCCCAGTCCCTCCTCAGCTCCACTAGAGCCACACTGCCTCCCTCCCTCCCAGTCCCTCCTCAGCTCCACTAGAGCCACACTGCCTCCCTCCCTCCCAGTCCCTCCTTTTTTTTTACCCCACTCACCAATGAAGCTGTTCCACTCTGTGTCCAGGTCCGCCTGATTGGCCAGGCAGCCCTTCATCACGTTGCGACAGAAGGAGTGGCAGGGCTTGAGGGAGGGCAGGCCCCGGCACAGGGGGCAGTAGGAGAGCCGCATGAGTGCGCGCTTGCACTCCGGAGTGGGGGTGAGCTGAGTGGGGGGGGGGGGGGGGGGGGGAGACACACTGATCAGGAACCAGAGCTAAACTGAGCAGAACACAAACACTGTGCCCAAACAACGACACACACACCCTCAACAACAACAACAACGACACACACCCCCTTAACAACAACAACAACGACACACACCCCCTTAACAACGACAACAACGACACACACACCCTCAACAACAACGACAACAACGACACACACACACCCTTAACAACGACAACAACGACACACACCCCCTTAACAACGACAACAACGACACACACACCCTCAACAACGACACACACCCCCTTAACAACAACAACAACAACGACTCAAATATTACCTTGGCAGCGCGTCCCACAAGGTCTCTCCCTGTCGCCAGCCCCTGAACCAGAGCACGAGCTGCAATGAACGCACGAGAGACCTGGAGAGGGGAGGGGGGGGGGGAGGACAGAGAGAGAGAGGGAGGGAGAGTTTCAGTTCCTCTTGGATTCAGTTCCAGGTACAGGTTGATACAGTGAATCGGTACAGCCCTACTTATGGGATACCCTTGTGTCTATGCATGTATGTATGTATGCATGTATGCATGTATGGATGTATGTATGCATGTATGTAAACAGATTAAAACTATTTTTTTTATATGCACTGTAAATGTAGCAATAATAACTTAGTAAAATTGATTTGAGAATCGCGTCTGCAATATAGAATTACGTTTTCAGCTCCCTAGTGCCCCTCAATCAAGCGTAACCGTAAGTAACCTGCCCCCTCCCCTCACCTGGAGGCGGAGCCTGCGCGGCACGTCGCCGAAGGGGCGGAGCTGCTCTGAGTGCTTGCTGACGCACTCCAGATACTCCTCACTGAACTGGTACTGCGGGTTCACCAGAGTGAACATGCGCTCCAACAAGCGAGCCCAGAACTCAGACAGGACATCGTCCAGGCTCACACTGCCCCCTGGAGGAGAGGAGGAGACAGAGCAAGAGCCAACATGATATACACTAAACTCAGACAGGATGTCTCACACTAACAACAAACTCTGAGACACACACACACACACACACACACACACACACACACACTGACCCGTGTAGTAGCTCCGCAGCTCCGTGTACAGCTCCTGGAACACGCGTGAGTTCTGCGTGTAGAGGCGCCCGTATGTCTTCGTGAACATCTGATTCATCGACTTCTCAGCGACATCGATGAGCTCGCGGAAAAACTCTGAGGGGTCAAATCAAATCAAATAAATGAAGCAGAGCAAGGCATTCACCAGCAGGGTCAATTCTCTGTATTCAACTCAAATGGAATCAGAATTGATTTTAAAAAGAAATCCGAATTCACCCCCAGCCCTGTTCTCTAACTCCTCCCCCTCCCCCTCTAACCCCTCCCCTGTCTCTCACCATCCAGTTTGCGGTATCTCTAAACCCTCCCACTCTAGCCCCTCCCCCTCCCTCCAGCTCGCTGTGTATCTAAACCCTCCCACTCTAGCCCCTCCCCCTCCCTCCAGCTCACTGTGTATCTAACTCCTCCCCCTCTCTAGCCCCTCCCTCAAGTTCGCTGTGTATCTAACTCCTCCCCCTCCCTCCAGCTCGCTGTGTATCTAACTCCTCCCCCTCTCTAGCCCCTCCCCCTCCCTCCAGCTCAGTGTATCTAACTCCTCCCCCTCCCTAGCCCCTCCCCCTCGCTGTGTATCTAACTCCTCCCCCTCCCTCCAGCTCGCTGTGTATCTAACTCCTCCCCCTCTCTAGCCCCTCCCTCAAGTTCGCTGTGTATCTAACTCCTCCCCCTCTAGCCCCTCCCCCTCCGTCCAGCTTGTGGTGTCTCTAGCTCCTCCCCCTCTCTAGCCCCTCCCCTCTTCCTCACCATCCAGTTTTCGGTGTCTCTAGCCCCTCCCCCTCTCTAGCCCCTCCCCTGTCCCTCACCGTCCAGTTTGCGGTGTCTCTGTGTGAAGGTCGTCAGGAGGAACTGGCTGGTGAGGTCGACGGCGCCGCGGAAGTCAGCCTCACTCTGGCGCAAGAGCGCCTCCTCCATGTCACTGGAGCAGCACGTGTAGTCCTGGGGGCAGGTCCGCAGGTGCTCGCCTGCCAATCGGAGAGCAGAGAGGCACCGGCCAATCAGAGAGCAGCGAGGTGAGACTGCCAGCATTCTCTTAAAACTGTAAAAACAAACCCCACCCCATGCCTCTCGCTCTCAACCACGGAAATGCCTTTCTGAGCCTTATTAAATATTAACCTTGTTAAATAAATGAGTGAATGTTAATTTAAACTCAGACAACCTTGACTAATTAGTTCCCTGGGTGTTTAGCAGGTGTGTGTTTGTGTGTGTGTGGGCTGGCGTGGGGCAGTCCATCTGTGTCAGCACAGGTGAGCCCCCCCACCCCCCTGCAGAAGTCAGGTGGTGCATTCCAACAATTAACAGAGGAATGCTGAGGATTTTGAAATGCCAGGATTGTGAGACACAGGGAGGGATGCGACTTAAAAATAAAACATCAATAATCATTTTCAACCTCTTTCACCCTAAAACTCAGACCCGAGGAGGTCAGCAGGGTTCACATGTCGCGGCTCGGAGAGCGGAAGTTTTAGGTCAGGGTTCAAAGGTCAGGAACATAACAGGGGAGAGAAAGTTAGAGTCAAAAATTATATACAGTTATAAGATGGGCTAAGGATAAGTAATTTACTTTAATTGTATTAATCTTACAAGAAAAAAAACGTGTTGCTTTAACATTTCATTATATTTAGTGTTTTGTTCAATGGCTAGCCCCATTGAGGGTGATATTGTTTACCTTTGTTACAATTATTTTTTTTTTAAACACTTTTGATAGATATCCGCTACGATATACAGGCGGACGATGTAAATAAATAAAAGCACACGATCTATACATTTCTCTGGAAGACGGAAGCCAGACGTAACGAGACGTAAAAAACAACCCATAAACGAGCCCTTTAAGACGGTGGTTAATTAACGCGTCCAGTTAATTAACGCGTCCAGTTAATTATCCCCTGTGAACCACACCGCGCCGCCCCGCTGCAGTTCAAACGCTGAATCAATTGTTAAAAACACACCAAACCAAACCAAACGCGTCTTCAACAGCGAACTACGATTGTAAAGCAAATAGAAATCCTTAGGAATAAAAGAAACACCGTTTACCTGAAGAAAGATTTTGAAAAACACTATTTACGTAAGAAATGTACAGCTTAATAATAATAATAATAATACTTAATACACATTATTATTATTATTAATAATAATACTTAATACACTATTATTATTATTATTATTATTATTATTATTATTATTATTATTATTAATTATTCGATTGAGGGCACACCCTAATCCTACCGGCTTCGATATAGGCAGAGCATCGCAGCATAAACATATGGATATGATAATTATTATTATTATGATTATTATATGGCATTCCTTCAGTAAAATCACACGGACGCGTGTCTCTGCAGGACCGACTCCAGGGACTCACGCAGGCGGCGTGTCCTTAAAACGAACAGCGAAGGAGGAATATAACCCGGTCACTCGCGGGATGTCCCGGCTGGACGGCTTTCTGTACAAAAAAAAACAGAGACTAACGGATACGAGAACAATAACGAGTCACGATAAACAACGCGGCAGGATTGCATTACTAATTACAACAATAATAATGATGATAATAATAACAATTACAGCTCTAGTAAAAAATACACTTGGGTAAAGATGCGCTGGTTTGTAGCTTTTCTTTGTTACAGACCCCCATGCATCAAACTGCCCCCCCTTCTCCCCCGGTGTGCCCCCCCTTCTCCCCCGGTCCCTTGGTTTACCTGATATTTGGGTCTGCGGCGCCGTGTCCAGACTGAACCCTTTCGTCCCGTAGGTTTGCCGCACCTCGCTGCAGCTCCGGCTGCGCGGGTCCCCCCAGCTGGACGCGCAGAGCAAGCAGAGGAAGAAAGAAACGGAGGAGAGGAGGAGAGATCTCCGTGAGGAAGGAGGAGAGGCGAGGAGGGGGCTCTCCATCGCACCGAGCGACCAGCCTGGGACAATGCAGCGAGATTCAAAACCCGTCCGCTCGCTCGCTCGCTTTTCTCTTGTTTGTAGGAGGCGGTGGGGGGGGGAGAGGCTGGTTATAAGGAGTGTTTTAATTAAAAAAATATCTAGATAAGAAAAAAAAAACACAAACCTGTCAATATAACACGCCAGCTGTCCGTGCAGTACGCTGCCTCGCTCCGTGTGCGGCGTGTATATTAAATACAGTCACTGCCCCCCTCCAAAGAAAGCACGCTTCAGACAATGAGACGGGCTGGGGGGGGGGGGGGTCTCGGGGCTTCTGCCCGGTCCTAGTGTCAACCGGGTATCAGGAATATTTCGGTCGGCCAACATGTGTATTATTGCACAGCCCGGGCACGAACTCAGGTTATTGCTGTTTATTTTGACTGTGTAATAATATAATAATGCAATAATATAATAATACAATAATACACTAATGCAATAATACAATGTGTGTGTGCCAGTGTGTGAGGGGGGTCCGGGGTCAGTGTGTGTGTGCGTGTGTGTGTGTGTGCTGACCCATCCGCCCCCCCCCACACACACACCCATCCGCCCCCCCGCCCCCTCCCCCCCCCCACACACACCCATCCGCCCCCCCGCCCCCTCCCCCACACACACACCCATCCGCCCCCCCGCCCCCCCCCCCCACACACACCCATCTGCCCCCCCGCCCCCTCCCCCCCACACACACCCATCCGCCCCCCCCCCCACACACACCCATCTGCCCCCCCGCCCCCTCCCCCCCACACACACCCATCCGCCCCCCCGCCCCCTCCCCCACACACACACCCATCCGCCCCCCCGCCCCCCCCCCCACACACACCCATCTGCCCCCCCGCCCCCTCCCCCCCACACACACCCATCCGCCCCCCCACCCCCCACACACACACCCATCCGCCCCCCCTCCCCCTCCCCCCCCCCCACACACACACACGCTGACGCTCTCTCTCTCTCTCTCTCTCTCTCTCTCTCTCTCGGACTGTGACACAGCTGTCAGGATCCATCTGGTCTCTGGCCGGGCTGTCTCTGATCTGTAATGCACACCGACATCAATCTAATGCGAGAGGCGAGGAGGGGGTAGAGGGGAGGAGAGGAGAACAGAGAGGGGAGGAGAGGAGGAGGACAGAGAGGGGAGGAGAGGAGGACAGAGAGTGGAGGAGAGGAGGACAGAGTGGAGGAGAGGAGGAGGACAGAGAGGGGAGGAGAGGAGGAGGACAGAGAGGGGAGGAGAGGGGGACAGGGAGAGGAGGAGGACAGAGAGGGGAGGAGAGGAGGAGGACAGAGAGGGGAGGAGAGGAGGAGGTCAGAGAGGGGAGGAGAAGGGGACAGAGAGGGGAGGAGAGGGGGACAGGGAGAGGAGGAGGACAGAGGGGAGGAGAGGAGGAGGAGGGACAGCATGCGTTACTGTAATAATACGAATAACGCGCTATGTTCCGTTAACTTGCGCTGACTGGAATTGCTCTGGCAAAAAATTAACGAGTGTCTGTGTTGTAAATTGGTCTTAAAAAAAAAAAAAAGAAAACCTCGAATATTTTATTTGATATTGAGAGGGAAAAGCCTGTCAGAAAATCTGTAGCTTTCAGGGGGCAGCATCAGTTTAATAGTAGAGAGACAGAGAGAGACGGGTAATTATCCCCTGCGTGTCTGGACAAAGTCTCCCGCAGTTTAACACGCTTGCCCGTGTCATGGTTTTCAGTCACATTTGAATTAACGGTCCGCCATTCTATTCACCATGAGGTTGGAAATCAGGTTGGAAGTGATCCCTAGGTCCCGGTCTGACGTAGTGTATAAATATATTTATTTTGTTTTGTCCGGTCTCGTCGTGTAGTCGATAAAAAAAAAAAGCGCCATTCTTCAGCTCGACAAAAAAAAAAAAAAAAAAAATCAGCACTGACAGTTAAAGAATGTTCAAAATTCAAATCTCCCGCCTCTCAGTGTGCTCGCGCGCGCGTTCAGAAGCTCACTGGAATTTAATTACGTTCTTATATACTGTCTTCATTCACACGGAGAGGGATTCCTATTACTAATTAAAAATACCTGGCCGCACTGTTACTGTAGTACAGGTGTCCCTGGTTTGAGAAAACAAAACACGATTTTTTTTTTTTTTTTTTTAACTAACACATCACTCGCTGTGATTACCCACATACAGCGCAGGGTGTATTTTAAAAACCGCGTTACACTTTTTTTGTGAAGGTAAATTAATTTATGTATCTGTATATATATTAAAATGTATTTTCACTCAAAAAAAACAAAACAAAAAACAATTTCCACCCCTTAATTATTTATTTATTTACTTAGTGATATGTTTAAGGACGTCGTTCTCCATCCTTTTTAAGGGTAAGAAACGAATGAAGCCGAAGCTCGGCGGTTTTTATATGAATCACAGAGTGGGGGCGGGGCTTGCGAGGAATTCCCGCTTCTCGTTGCGCGCGAGACGCGGAGAACGTTTCCTTCGGTCGGTTTTTTTTTTTTTTTTTTTTTACCTCAGAGTGACACCGAGCGGGAACGTCGAAAGAATATACCATTAAAATATATATATACTATAATAATACATATACCTGTACAGTCCATATTTCACACAAAACTACTCGGACTTTCATTACACAGGTGGGTACAACTAAAACCGGTGGAAATACTGAAATAAAGTGGTTTAATTACACCGGTACCGAGTTTAAAAACGAAAACTAAAAAAACATTTTCACGAGAAAACGACCGAAACAAATTTTCATCGAGAAGCTTAAATTCGTATTTTAGTTTCTTGAAAAACATTTAACAAGCCTGTAAAATATATTTATAGTATTATTAAACTGTGACTGGGTGTTTAGTTTTGATAGTGGTGTTGTGTTTGATGCGGCTGTGTGTAAAAGTAACGAACATTTGGCGTCTAGTTGGTGGAATTTTTATAAAATAATGGATTAAAAAAAAGATGTTATCGGTAAATTTAATGACACGAAATGAACTTCATATTCTTTCATTTGATTTAGCTGTTGTCTAAATTGCTATTTCAGGTTTTTCACTCTATCTTGTGTGATTGTATGACACGCATCCATAATGTTTACAATTCAAATCTTCGCCTTTATTTAATTGTATTATGCCTGTAATTAATGTATTTGCATTGTTTTGTACTGTTTGTATTTAATGTACTGTGCCAGGCTGTATTTCACTGTATTTAATGTATTTGCATTGTTTTGTACTGTTTGTATTTAATGGACTGTGCCAGGCTGTATTTCACTGTATTTAATGTATTTGCATTGTTTTGTACTGTTTGTATTTAATGGACTGTGCCAGGCTGTATTTCGCTGTATTTAATGTATTTGCATTGTTTTGTACTGTTTGTATTTAATGGACTGTGCCAGGCTGTATTTCGCTGTATTTAATGTATTTGCATTGTTTTGTACTGTTTGTATTTAATGGACTGTGCCAGGCTGTATTTCACTGTATTTAATGTATTTGCATTGATCCTCACTATCTTGTGAAGCGCTGTGTGATGGTGGTCCACTATGAAAGGCGCTATATAAAATAAATATTGATTGATTTGCTTCAGGGGACTCACACAGATCTGTATCTTAATGTATAATGTGATATCTTGTAACAATTATAATATCTTGTAACAATTGTAAGTCGCCCTGGATAAGGGCGTCTGCTAAGAAATAAATGATAATAATTTTAAAATGCTTTAAAAATGCTGTTAAATAAATAAATAAATGCAGGTTTGGTTTAAGGGGGTGTGGGTTGATAAGCCTGTCGTTTCTTTTCGTTGTTTTCTGAGTTCTGCTCTGAATATTATAATTTGTTAGATTGTATTTCTTGCCCTGCAGTCCGGCTATGCTGCTTGCACCCAGACAGAAGAGGAGGGGCTCTCAGCTCAGCAGCCCCACCCTCTCCCACAGGGGCCAATCAGAGCCTTCGGAAGACGAGACCCCGCGAACCAGCGCTGGCTTGAGGGGCGTGTCCTCGCAGCGCGGCAGCCCCGCCCCCTCTCGCAGAGACCAATCGGAATCAGAGCTTCTGCTGGCTGGGGATGCCTTTGACAGGTGAGAGATACTGGGGTCGTTTTTATGATTTATTTTTTAATTCACTCCTCTGTAAAAAAAAAATAAAACACTGTTGTCTGCTTGTGTGTCTCTCAGCGAGGATTGGGAGGACCACTCTGAATCGGGCAGCGATTTCCAGCTGCCGATCTCGCAGAAATCCAGGAAGAGGAGGGCTGCAGAGACCCCGAGACAGACGCCTGTGAGTCTGGCCACAGAGAGCCTTCAAATTACACCTCAGATTATACCAGCAAGTATTTACTGTCTATGTCTCTCTCTCTCTCTCTCAGTCCTCCAAACGCTCTCGTGGGGGGGCTGCGGAGGTCACCAGGGCTCCTCCCAGGTCAGATGTTTCCGCGGCAACCAGACCAGGCAGGTCAGAGGTCACGGCGAGAGATCTGTTTGATGCTGTGAAGACTGGCAAGAGCGCAATGCTGGTGAGGAACCACCAGGGGGCAGTGCAGTGCAGTGCAGGACAGGGCTGAGCAAATAGTGGGGGCGGGGGGTCCACATTCACACCACAGTCCCAACGCACGCCTGCAAGAGTCACCAGTCTTATTAAGCCCTGAAGCTACACGATGGTTTGAGAGTGACTCCTCAAGTCTCACTCGAGAGGAGGAAACTATCCCCGTTTCAGATGAGCGCCCCGGATCCAGCCTCTCGGTGCGTTTCTAAACCCTGTTGTTTTCGTGCAGCGCCTCGTTGCAAAAAAACCCCCATAAAAAATAAAGAAAGTTTGCGTTGTTTTTATGTGTGGGGACGGACGGACGACACGCACAGCTCTGTCCAAATTTAGACACTGAGACATTCATTATAAAGTATATACGTTTTGTGGCCGTCTCATCATTCTAAACAGTTTGTTTTTTAAATGAAAACGCGAGCGTGGCGTGTATTTCTGATTTGCGCGTTGGTTTCTTTTGCACGTAACAGTTACACACCAGCGCACTAAAGCAATGAGACTCTGAGAAATGAAGCCCCTTTAAGAGCCCTTTAAGGGATGACATCACTGCCTCCTCTTGCAGGCCGTGGTTGATGATTGGCTGGACAGCTACAAGCAGGACCGGGAGGCGGGGCTTCTGCAGCTCTTCAACTTCATTGTGCAGTGCAGCGGGTGCAGAGGTGAGAGAGCACAAGGGCTTTAAATAAACACACAGACATACACACACTGACACACACACCGAGACACACACACACACACACACTGCTGAACGATCAAGTGAAGCTCAGCAACATGAACACATTCAGTGAACATAATTGCACTATTTCAGATCTGCCTTTTTTTTTGTAAATGGAGTAATCTGTTCTGATCTCTCTTCCAACTCCTTTCTCTTCCATCTCTCTCCTCTCTCTCTCCCCTCCCCTCTCTTCTCTCCCCTCCCTGCTGCTCTTTCTCTCCTCTCCCCTCTCTCCTCTCCCCTCTCCTCTTTCTCCTCTCACCCCTCTCCTCTCACCCCTCTCCTCTCCTCTCTCCCTTCCCCTCTCCTCTGTCCACCCTCTCCTCTCCTCTCTCCCCTCCCTTCTCCGCTCCTCCCTCTCCCCTCCCTTCTCCTCTCCTCTCTCCTCTCCTCTCCTCTAGGAGTGGTGTCTCTCGAGATGCTTCAGAACCTGCAGTACGCTCAGATAATCAGCCAGCTGACACGGGAGTTTGACGAGGTGAGCTCAGAAAGTAATAATAAAGGAATAAATACATGCAAACGCAGTACATGGGAATACAACGGGAAATACAAAGTCCAGTCTCTCTATTTCCATTGGTAAATAGAGCTGAACCCGTGGTAGATTTATATTGTTGTTATTCTGAACTGTCGTTGGCAGGACTCGTCGGAGTACCCCCTCTCGCGGGGCGGGGTACAGTGGAGGAGGTTCAGCGCTGGTTTCTGTGAGCTGGTGAGCGCGCTGGTGCGGCGCGGTCAGTACAGTGTCGTCTTCGATGAGTTTCTCATGGACTCCACCATCTCCCTGCTCACAGGCCTGTCTGACTCCCAGGTCAGGGCCTTCCGACACACCAGCACACTGGCAGGTGAGAGGAGGGGAGGTCTCTCACTGCGTCTCGGAGAGACTGGCCTCTTTGTGTGTGTGTGTGCGTGTGTGTGTCTCAGCGTGTGTGCGTGTGTTGCAGCGATGAAGCTCATGACCGCTCTGGTGGATGTGTCTCTGGGTCTGGCCTCTTTGTGTGTGTGTGTGTGTGTGTGTGTGTGTGTGTGTCTCAGCGTGTGTGTGTGTTGCAGCGATGAAGCTCATGACCGCTCTGGTGGATGTGTCTCTGGGTCTGGCCTCTTTGTGTGTGTGTGTGTGTGTGTGTGTGTCTCAGCGTGTGTGTGTGTTGCAGCGATGAAGCTCATGACCGCTCTGGTGGATGTGTCTCTGGGTCTGGCCTCTTTGTGTGTGTGCATGTGTGTGTCTCAGCGTGTGTGTGTGTTGCAGCGATGAAGCTCATGACCGCTCTGGTGGATGTGTCTCTGGGTCTGGCCTCTTTGTGTGTGCTTGTGTGTGTCTCAGCGTGTGTGTGTGTTGCAGCGATGAAGCTCATGACCGCTCTGGTGGATGTGTCTCTGGGTCTGGCCTCTTTGTGTGTGTGTGTCTCAGCGTGTGTGTGTGTTGCAGCGATGAAGCTCATGACCGCTCTGGTGGATGTGTCTCTGGGTCTGGTCTCTTTGTGTGTGTGTGTGTGTGTGTCTCAGCGTGTGTGTGTGTTGCAGCGATGAAGCTCATGACCGCTCTGGTGGATGTGTCTCTGGGTCTGGCCTCTTTGTGTGTGTGTGTGTGTGTGTCTCAGCGTGTGTGTGTGTTGCAGCGATGAAGCTCATGACCGCTCTGGTGGATGTGTCTCTGGGTCTGGCCTCTTTGTGTGTGTGCGTGTGTGTGTGTGTCTCAGCGTGTGTGTGTGTTGCAGCGATGAAGCTCATGACCGCTCTGGTGGATGTGTCTCTGGGTCTGGTCTCTTTGTGTGTGTGTGTGTGTGTGTCTCAGCGTGTGTGTGTGTTGCAGCGATGAAGCTCATGACCGCTCTGGTGGATGTGTCTCTGGGTCTGGCCTCTTTGTGTGTGTGTGTGTGTGTGTCTCAGCGTGTGTGTGTGTTGCAGCGATGAAGCTCATGACCGCTCTGGTGGATGTGTCTCTGGGTCTGGCCTCTTTGTGTGTGTGTGTGTGTGTGTCTCAGCGTGTGTGTGTGTTGCAGCGATGAAGCTCATGACCGCTCTGGTGGATGTGTCTCTGGGTCTGGCCTCTTTGTGTGTGTGTGTGTGTGTGTCTCAGCGTGTGTGTGTGTTGCAGCGATGAAGCTCATGACCGCTCTGGTGGATGTGTCTCTGGGTCTGGCCTCTTTGTGTGTGTGCGTGTGTGTGTCTCAGCGTGTGTGTGTGTTGCAGCGATGAAGCTCATGACCGCTCTGGTGGATGTGTCTCTGGGTCTGGCCTCTTTGTGTGTGTGCGTGTGTGTGTCTCAGCGTGTGTGTGTGTTGCAGCGATGAAGCTCATGACCGCTCTGGTGGATGTGTCTCTGGGTCTGGCCTCTTTGTGTGTGTGTGTGTGTGTGTCTCAGCGTGTGTGTGTGTTGCAGCGATGAAGCTCATGACCGCTCTGGTGGATGTGTCTCTGGGTCTGGCCTCTTTGTGTGTGTGTGTGTGTGTGTCTCAGCGTGTGTGTGTGTTGCAGCGATGAAGCTCATGACCGCTCTGGTGGATGTGTCTCTGGGTCTGGCCTCTTTGTGTGTGTGTGTGTGTGTGTCTCAGCGTGTGTGTGTGTTGCAGCGATGAAGCTCATGACCGCTCTGGTGGATGTGTCTCTGGGTCTGGCCTCTTTGTGTGTGTGTGTGTGTGTGTGTGTGTGTGTGTGTGTGTGTCTCAGCGTGTGTGTGTGTGTTGCAGCGATGAAGCTCATGACCGCTCTGGTGGATGTGTCTCTGGGTCTGGTCTCTTTGTGTGTGTGTGTGTGTGTGTCTCAGCGTGTGTGTGTGTGTTGCAGCGATGAAGCTCATGACCGCTCTGGTGGATGTGTCTCTGGGTCTGGCCTCTTTGTGTGTGTGTGTGTGTGTGTCTCAGCGTGTGTGTGTGTGTTGCAGCGATGAAGCTCATGACCGCTCTGGTGGATGTGTCTCTGGGTCTGGCCTCTTTGTGTGTGTGTGTGTGTGTGTCTCAGCGTGTGTGTGTGTTGCAGCGATGAAGCTCATGACCGCTCTGGTGGATGTGTCTCTGGGTCTGGTCTCTTTGTGTGTGTGTGTGTGTGTGTCTCAGCGTGTGTGTGTGTTGCAGCGATGAAGCTCATGACCGCTCTGGTGGATGTGTCTCTGGGTCTGGCCTCTTTGTGTGTGTGCATGTGTGTGTCTCAGCGTGTGTGTGTGTTGCAGCGATGAAGCTCATGACCGCTCTGGTGGATGTGTCTCTGGGTCTGGCCTCTTTGTGTGTGTGCGTGTGTGTGTCTCAGCGTGTGTGTGTGTTGCAGCGATGAAGCTCATGACCGCTCTGGTGGATGTGTCTCTGGGTCTGGTCTCTTTGTGTGTGTGTGTGTGTGTGTCTCAGCGTGTGTGTGTGTTGCAGCGATGAAGCTCATGACCGCTCTGGTGGATGTGTCTCTGGGTCTGGTCTCTTTGTGTGTGTGTGTGTGTGTGTCTCAGCGTGTGTGTGTGTTGCAGCGATGAAGCTCATGACCGCTCTGGTGGATGTGTCTCTGGGTCTGGCCTCTTTGTGTGTGTGTGTGTGTGTGTCTCAGCGTGTGTGTGTGTTGCAGCGATGAAGCTCATGACCGCTCTGGTGGATGTGTCTCTGGGTCTGGCCTCTTTGTGTGTGTGTGTGTGTGTGTCTCAGCGTGTGTGTGTGTTGCAGCGATGAAGCTCATGACCGCTCTGGTGGATGTGTCTCTGGGTCTGGCCTCTTTGTGTGTGTGTGTGTGTGTGTGTGTGTGTGTGTGTGTGTCTCAGCGTGTGTGTGTGTGTTGCAGCGATGAAGCTCATGACCGCTCTGGTGGATGTGTCTCTGGGTCTGGTCTCTTTGTGTGTGTGTGTGTGTGTGTCTCAGCGTGTGTGTGTGTTGCAGCGATGAAGCTCATGACCGCTCTGGTGGATGTGTCTCTGGGTCTGGCCTCTTTGTGTGTGTGCGTGTGTGTGTCTCAGCGTGTGTGTGTGTTGCAGCGATGAAGCTCATGACCGCTCTGGTGGATGTGTCTCTGGGTCTGGCCTCTTTGTGTGTGTGTGTGTGTGTGTCTCAGCGTGTGTGTGTGTTGCAGCGATGAAGCTCATGACCGCTCTGGTGGATGTGTCTCTGGGTCTGGCCTCTTTGTGTGTGTGTGTGTGTGTGTCTCAGCGTGTGTGTGTGTTGCAGCGATGAAGCTCATGACCGCTCTGGTGGATGTGTCTCTGGGTCTGGCCTCTTTGTGTGTGTGTGTGTGTGTGTCTCAGCGTGTGTGTGTGTTGCAGCGATGAAGCTCATGACCGCTCTGGTGGATGTGTCTCTGGGTCTGGCCTCTTTGTGTGTGTGTGTGTGTGTGTCTCAGCGTGTGCGTGTGTTGCAGCGATGAAGCTCATGACCGCTCTGGTGGATGTGTCTCTGGGTCTGGCCTCTTTGTGTGTGTGTGTGTGTGTGTCTCAGCGTGTGTGTGTGTTGCAGCGATGAAGCTCATGACCGCTCTGGTGGATGTGTCTCTGGGTCTGGCCTCTTTGTGTGTGTGCGTGTGTGTGTCTCAGCGTGTGTGTGTGTTGCAGCGATGAAGCTCATGACCGCTCTGGTGGATGTGTCTCTGGGTCTGGCCTCTTTGTGTGTGTGCGTGTGTGTGTCTCAGCGTGTGTGTGTGTTGCAGCGATGAAGCTCATGACCGCTCTGGTGGATGTGTCTCTGGGTCTGGCCTCTTTGTGTGTGTGTGTGTGTGTGTCTCAGCGTGTGTGTGTGTTGCAGCGATGAAGCTCATGACCGCTCTGGTGGATGTGTCTCTGGGTCTGGCCTCTTTGTGTGTGTGTGTGTGTGTGTCTCAGCGTGTGTGTGTGTGTTGCAGCGATGAAGCTCATGACCGCTCTGGTGGATGTGTCTCTGGGTCTGGCCTCTTTGTGTGTGTGTGTGTGTGTGTCTCAGCGTGTGTGTGTGTTGCAGCGATGAAGCTCATGACCGCTCTGGTGGATGTGTCTCTGGGTCTGGCCTCTTTGTGTGTGTGTGTGTGTGTGTCTCAGCGTGTGCGTGTGTTGCAGCGATGAAGCTCATGACCGCTCTGGTGGATGTGTCTCTGGGTCTGGTCTCTTTGTGTGTGTGCGTGTGTGTGTCTCAGCGTGTGTGTGTGTTGCAGCGATGAAGCTCATGACCGCTCTGGTGGATGTGTCTCTGGGTCTGGCCTCTTTGTGTGTGTGCGTGTGTGTGTCTCAGCGTGTGCGTGTGTTGCAGCGATGAAGCTCATGACCGCTCTGGTGGATGTGTCTCTGGGTCTGGCCTCTTTGTGTGTGTGTGTGTGTGTGTCTCAGCGTGTGTGTGTGTTGCAGCGATGAAGCTCATGACCGCTCTGGTGGATGTGTCTCTGGGTCTGGCCTCTTTGTGTGTGTGCGTGTGTGTGTCTCAGCGTGTGTGTGTGTTGCAGCGATGAAGCTCATGACCGCTCTGGTGGATGTGTCTCTGGGTCTGGCCTCTTTGTGTGTGTGTGTGTGTGTGTCTCAGCGTGTGTGTGTGTTGCAGCGATGAAGCTCATGACCGCTCTGGTGGATGTGTCTCTGGGTCTGGCCTCTTTGTGTGTGTGTGTGTGTGTGTCTCAGCGTGTGTGTGTGTTGCAGCGATGAAGCTCATGACCGCTCTGGTGGATGTGTCTCTGGGTCTGGCCTCTTTGTGTGTGTGTGTGTGTGTGTCTCAGCGTGTGTGTGTGTTGCAGCGATGAAGCTCATGACCGCTCTGGTGGATGTGTCTCTGGGTCTGGCCTCTTTGTGTGTGTGTGTGTGTGTGTCTCAGCGTGTGTGTGTGTTGCAGCGATGAAGCTCATGACCGCTCTGGCGGATGTGTCTCTGGGTCTGGTCTCTTTGTGTGTGTGTGTGTCTCAGCGTGTGTGTGTGTTGCAGCGATGAAGCTCATGACCGCTCTGGTGGATGTGTCTCTGGGTCTGGCCTCTTTGTGTGTGTGCGTGTGTGTGTCTCAGCGTGTGTGTGTGTTGCAGCGATGAAGCTCATGACCGCTCTGGTGGATGTGTCTCTGGGTCTGGCCTCTTTGTGTGTGTGTGTGTGTGTGTCTCAGCGTGTGTGTGTGTTGCAGCGATGAAGCTCATGACCGCTCTGGTGGATGTGTCTCTGGGTCTGGCCTCTTTGTGTGTGTGTGTGTGTGTGTCTCAGCGTGTGTGTGTGTTGCAGCGATGAAGCTCATGACCGCTCTGGTGGATGTGTCTCTGGGTCTGGCCTCTTTGTGTGTGTGTGTGTGTGTGTCTCAGCGTGTGTGCTTGTGTGTGTCTCAGCGTGTGCGTGTGTTGCAGCGATGAAGCTCATGACCGCTCTGGTGGATGTGTCTCTGGGTCTGGTCTCTTTGTGTGTGTGTGTGTGTGTGTCTCAGCGTGTGTGTGTGTTGCAGCGATGAAGCTCATGACCGCTCTGGTGGATGTGTCTCTGGGTCTGGTCTCTTTGTGTGTGTGCGTGTGTGTGTCTCAGCGTGTGTGTGTGTTGCAGCGATGAAGCTCATGACCGCTCTGGTGGATGTGTCTCTGGGTCTGGCCTCTTTGTGTGTGTGTGTGTGTGTGTCTCAGCGTGTGTGTGTGTTGCAGTGATGAAGCTCATGACCGCTCTGGTGGATGTGTCTCTGGGTCTGGCCTCTTTGTGTGTGTGTGTGTGTGTCTCAGCGTGTGTGTGTGTTGCAGCGATGAAGCTCATGACCGCTCTGGTGGATGTGTCTCTGGGTCTGGCCTCTTTGTGTGTGTGTGTGTGTGTGTGTGTCTCAGCGTGTGTGTGTGTGTTGCAGCGATGAAGCTCATGACCGCTCTGGTGGATGTGTCTCTGGGTCTGGCCTCTTTGTGTGTGTGTGTGTGTGTGTCTCAGCGTGTGTGTGTGTTGCAGCGATGAAGCTCATGACCGCTCTGGTGGATGTGTCTCTGGGTCTGGCCTCTTTGTGTGTGTGTGTGTCTCAGCGTGTGTGTGTGTGTGTGTCTCAGTGTGTGTGTGTGTTGCAGTGATGAAGCTCATGACCGCTCTGGTGGATGTGTCTCTGGGTCTGGCCTCTTTGTGTGTGTGTGTGTGTGTGTCTCAGCGCGTGTGTGTGTGTTGCAGCGATGAAGCTCATGACCGCTCTGGTGGATGTGTCTCTGGGTCTGGTCTCTTTGTGTGTGTGTGTGTGTGTGTCTCAGCGTGTGTGTGTGTTGCAGCGATGAAGCTCATGACCGCTCTGGTGGATGTGTCTCTGGGTCTGGCCTCTTTGTGTGTGTGTGTGTTGCAGCGATGAAGCTCATGACCGCTCTGGTGGATGTGTCTCTGGGTCTGGTCTCTTTGTGTGTGTGTGTGTGTGTGTCTCAGCGTGTGTGTGTGTTGCAGCGATGAAGCTCATGACCGCTCTGGTGGATGTGTCTCTGGGTCTGGTCTCTTTGTGTGTGTGTGTGTGTGTGTCTCAGCGTGTGTGTGTGTTGCAGCGATGAAGCTCATGACCGCTCTGGTGGATGTGTCTCTGGGTCTGGCCTCTTTGTGTGTGTGTGTGTTGCAGCGATGAAGCTCATGACCGCTCTGGTGGATGTGTCTCTGGGTCTGGCCTCTTTGTGTGTGTGTGTGTGTGTGTGTCTCAGCGTGTGTGTGTGTTGCAGCGATGAAGCTCATGACCGCTCTGGTGGATGTGTCTCTGGGTCTGGCCTCTTTGTGTGTGTGTGTGTGTGTGTGTGTGTGTGTGTGTTGCAGCGATGAAGCTCATGACCGCTCTGGTGGATGTGTCTCTGGGTCTGGCCTCTTTGTGTGTGTGTGTGTGTGTGTCTCAGCGTGTGTGTGTGTTGCAGCGATGAAGCTCATGACCGCTCTGGTGGATGTGTCTCTGGGTCTGGCCTCTTTGTGTGTGTGTGTGTGTGTGTCTCAGCGTGTGTGTGTGTTGCAGTGATGAAGCTCATGACCGCTCTGGTGGATGTGTCTCTGGGTCTGGCCTCTTTGTGTGTGTGTGTGTGTGTGTTGCAGTGATGAAGCTCATGACCGCTCTGGTGGATGTGTCTCTGGGTCTGGCCTCTTTGTGTGTGTGTGTGTGTGTGTCTCAGCGTGTGTGTGTGTTGCAGCGATGAAGCTCATGACCGCTCTGGTGGATGTGTCTCTGGGTCTGGCCTCTTTGTGTGTGTGTGTGTCTCAGCGTGTGTGTGTGTTGCAGCGATGAAGCTCATGACCGCTCTGGTGGATGTGTCTCTGGGTCTGGCCTCTCGGATGGAGACGAATCGACGGCAGTATGAATCTGAGTGCAGCAAGGAGCTGAGCAAGAGAGCCAGCGAGAGACTGGAGGAGCTGAGAGAAAAGAGGAGGGAGGTAAGAAATCAATCAGGGAGGCAGGCTGCCCCCCTCACACACCCCTAACCCCTACCCCTCACTCACACTCTCCTACCTTCCAATAAGAAATCAATCAGGGAGGCAGGCTGCCCCCCTCACACACCCCTAACCCCTACCCCTCACTCACACTCTCCTACCTTCCAATAAGAAATCAATCAGGGAGGCAGGCTGCCCCCCTCACACACCCCTAACCCCTACCCCTCACTCACACTCTCCTACCTTCCAATAAGAAATCAATCAGGGAGGCAGGCTGCCCCCCTCACACACCCCTAACCCCTACCCCTCACTCACACTCTCCTACCTTCCAATAAGAAATCAATCAGGGAGGCAGGCTGCCCCCCTCACACACCCCTAACCCCTACCCCTCACTCACACTCTCCTACCTTCCAATAAGAAATCAATCAGGGAGGCAGGCTGCCCCCCTCACACACCCCTAACCCCTACCCCTCACTCACACTCTCCTACCTTCCAATAAGAAATCAATCAGGGAGGCAGGCTGCCCCCCTCACACACCCCTAACCCCTACCCCTCACTCACACTCTCCTACCTTCCAATAAGAAATCAATCAGGGAGGCAGGCTGCCCCCCTCACACACCCCTAACCCCTACCCCTCACTCACACTCTCCTACCTTCCAATAAGAAATCAATCAGGGAGGCAGGCTGCCCCCCTCACACACCCCTAACCCCTACCCCTCACTCACACTCTCCTACCTTCCAATAAGAAATCAATCAGGGAGGCAGGCTGCCCCCCTCACACACCCCTAACCCCTACCCCTCACTCACACTCTCCTACCTTCCAATAAGAAATCAATCAGGGAGGCAGGCTGCCCCCCTCACACACCCCTAACCCCTACCCCTCACTCACACTCTCCTACCTTCCAATAAGAAATCAATCAGGGAGGCAGGCTGCCCCCCTCACACACCCCTAACCCCTACCCCTCACTCACACTCTCCTACCTTCCAATAAGAAATCAATCAGGGAGGCAGGCTGCCCCCCTCACACACCCCTAACCCCTACCCCTCACTCACACTCTCCTACCTTCCAATAAGAAATCAATCAGGGAGGCAGGCTGCCCCCCTCACACACCCCTAACCCCTACCCCTCACTCACACTCTCCTACCTTCCAATAAGAAATCAATCAGGGAGGCAGGCTGCCCCCCTCACACACCCCTAACCCCTACCCCTCACTCACACTCTCCTACCTTCCAATAAGAAATCAATCAGGGAGGCAGGCTGCCCCCCTCACACACCCCTAACCCCTACCCCTCACTCACACTCTCCTACCTTCCAATAAGAAATCAATCAGGGAGGCAGGCTGCCCCCCTCACACACCCCTAACCCCTACCCCTCACTCACACTCTCCTACCTTCCAATAAGAAATCAATCAGGGAGGCAGGCTGCCCCCCTCACACACCCCTAACCCCTACCCCTCACTCACACTCTCCTACCTTCCAATAAGAAATCAATCAGGGAGGCAGGCTGCCCCCCTCACACACCCCTAACCCCTACCCCTCACTCACACTCTCCTACCTTCCAATAAGAAATCAATCAGGGAGGCAGGCTGCCCCCCTCACACACCCCTAACCCCTACCCCTCACTCACACTCTCCTACCTTCCAATAAGAAATCAATCAGGGAGGCAGGCTGCCCCCCTCACACACCCCTAACCCCTACCCCTCACTCACACTCTCCTACCTTCCAATAAGAAATCAATCAGGGAGGCAGGCTGCTCCTTTATCAACACAGAGTGTTTCAGTGTTCTTGTGCTGTGATAAAGGGGTAGTACGAACTCGCAGAATCCTACCCAGTGTAATGCTTGTCTCTTTCTGTCCCTCACTGTCTGTCTGTGTCTCCCTGTGTGTGTCTCTCTCTCCTTGTCTCCCTCCCTGTGTGTGTGTCTCTCCCTCCCTGTGTGTGTGTCTCTCCCTCCCTGTGTGTGTGTGTCTCCCTGTCTCCCTCCCTCCCTGTGTCTCCCTGTGTGTGTAGCTGCAGGAGCAGCAGGAGGAGATTGAGAGCATGATGAACGCTGTCTTCAAGGGGGTGTTCGTGCACCGATACCGGTGAGAGCCAGCGAGGGGACTGGAGAGAGAGCTGAGTGGGGAAAGGAGGTAGTAGGATCATAGCGCTGTGTGTGTGTGTGTGTGTAACTGAGTGTGGTGCAGTGCATTTATAGCACTGTGTGTGTGTGTGTGTGTGTGTGTATAGTGAAGTGTCTGTAGCACAGTGTGTGTGTGTAACTCAGTGTGGTGCAGTGCATCTATAGCACTGTGTGTGTTTTATAACTAGGGAGTGTATAGCACAGTGTGTAGTGCAGAGAGTGCGTAGTGCAGTGTGTAGAGCAGTGTGTAGCGCAGGGAGTGTGTAGCACAGTGTGTAGAGCAGTGTGTAGCGCAGGGAGTGTGTAGCACAGTGTGTCTCGCCCCATGTCTCAGGGATTCAGTGGCTGAGATCCGAGGCGTCTGTATGCAGGAGATGGGCGTGTGGATGAGGAAGCACAGCGAGAGTTTCCTCAATGACGGCTACCTCAAATACCTGGGCTGGACTCTGCATGACAAGGTACCAGCGCAGTGCGGCACACCCCTGCACCCGCTCCCCTCCACACACACACACACACACACCCCTACAACACACTACAGGCATTACCAGAGACCTCGTTCACTGTGGGGACGCTCCTGCACTGATCTGCGTGTCTGTCTCTGTGTGTGTGTCTGTGTGTGTGTCTCTCTCTCTCTCTCTCTCTCTCTCTCTCTCTCTCTCTCTCTCTCTCTCTCTCTGCTTTGGATTTTCACTCATCTCCTCCAAACCTGTGTCACTATTGCAGACCTCTGGGATTGCCTTGGTGCAGAATCACACATTTGACAAATAGATTTTGTATTGTGCATTTTTGTTTACCTCTTTCTCTCCCCCCTCCCTCTCTCACAGCAAGGCAGCGTGCGTCTCAAGTGTCTGAAGGCCCTGCAGGGGTTGTACAGCAACAAGGAGAACACACCCAAACTGGAGCTCTTCACCAACCGTTTCAAGGTGAGCCTGCCTGCCTGTGCTGTTTGGGGGTTAGGGGTTAGGGTCTCTGTGTCTGTGTCTGACCCCCCTGTGACTCCCTGCAGGATCGGATCCTGTGCATGGTGCTGGATAAGGAGTTTGATGTCTCGGTGGAGGCTGTGCGCTTGCTGGTCCTCATTCAACAGTGAGTGCTGTGTGTGTGTGTGTGTGTGTGCGTGCGTGTGTGTGTGTGTGTGTGTGTCTCTCTCTCTCTCTCTCTCCTCTCTCTCCCCCCCCTCTCTCTCCCCCCCCCCTCTCCTTCTCTTCCCCCCCCCCTCTCTCTCTCTGTCACAGTCTCTCTCTGTCTCTCGTGCAGGAATGCTGAGGAGGTTCTGAGTGCTGAGGACTGCACGAGGGTTTACCCGCTGGTGTACGCATCACACCGGGGCGTGGCCAGAGCCGCAGGGCAGTTTGTGTACCACAAGTGAGTGTGTGTGTCACAACTGAGTGTGTTAGTTTGGTTTTGATCGAAGTGTTTTGATCCTCACTCTGTGTGTGTGCGTGTGTGTGTGTGTCTCTCCCTATGTATCACTGTTACTCACTGTGTGTGTGTGTGTGTCCCTCTCCCTGTGTATCACTGGTACTCACTGTGTGTGTGTGTGTGTGTGTGTGTGTGTGTGTGTGTCGTTGCAGGCTGGTGTCGGAGGGGGAGATGCGGAAGGGGCTGGGCCCCCCCAGGACTGCCCTCATCAGACTGCTGGTGTCCTTCTACATAGAGAGTGATGTGAGAGTCTGTATTTTATATGCTCCTCTCTTACCCCCTCCCTCTTTATTGAGTTTGTGTCTGGTAGACAGTCTGTGGGGCTGTGAGGGAGGGAGTGTGTGTATCTCTGACCCCCTTCTCTCTCTCCTCTCCTCTCTAGCTGCATGAGCACGCTGCGTACCTGGTAGACAGTCTGTGGGACAGCGCGGGGACTCTGCTCAGGGACTGGGAGCGGATCACAGAGCTGCTGCTGGAGGGAGCCGAGGGGGAGGGGGAGGAGGAAGGTGAGTCTTCCTCTCTGCTCGTCTGTCTGTCTGTAAACATTTAATAATTAAATACGCTGACGTCCATCCTTTTTCTTGCCTCTCCCTCTCCTCTCTCCCCTCTCCATCCTCCCTCTCCCCCTCCCTCTTCTCTCCCTCTCCTCTCTCCTCTCTCCCCCTCTCCATCCTCCCTCTTCTCTCTCCCCCTTCTCTCCTGCTCTCTCCCTCTCGTCAGGGTTCAGTGATAGGGAGGAGAGCGCTCTGATTGAGATCCTGGTGTGCAGCATGAGACAGGCTGCAGAGGTGCACCCGCCTGTAGGGAGAACCGGAGCAAAGAGGGTGAGAGGGGGAGGGGGAGGAGGAGGAGGAGGAGGAGGAGGAGGGAGAGGGAGAGGAGGAGGAGGGAGAGGGAGAGGGAGAGGGAGAGGGAGAGGGAGAGGGAGAGGGAGAGGGGGAGGGGGAGGTTATTATATTGTATTTCAAATCTGTAAGAAACTTACACGCAGGTGCTTCAGAGTCATGCCTTCAGGTGTGTGCACCTCGTGAAGGGGGTGTGTTGAAGTTTTCATTGGGAGTAGTGTTGGTATCCTTACTGATTTTGTATTGATTTGATGGTTGTTGGTATCCGTATTGTAACAGGCCCTTGTCTGTCCCCTCAGGTCCTGAGTGTGAAAGACAGGAAGACTCAGCTGCAGGACCGCACCAAGCTGACTGAGCACTTCATCGTGGTGCTGCCCCAGCTGCTCGCCAAGGCAGGACCCTCCTCCTCTCAGTACAGTGTAGCACCCCCTGTATTAAATAGAAACCACAGGCACGCCCTCATTGTGATGTGTTGCAATGCACTGCCCTGTATTGTATTGATGTGCATTACATTGTATTGATGTGTATTGATGTGTGTTGCTCTCTGCTCCCCTCAGTACTCTGCTGATGTAGAGAAGGTGTCTAACCTGCTGCAGGCTCCACATTACTTCAACCTGGAGATCTACTGCACCGGCCGGCTAGAGAAGGTAAACTGCCCCCTCCCACCCCACCCCCCCCCCCCTCTACTGACTGTTGTTTTCAGTGTCTGCAGCTCTGCTCTCTCTCTCATCTCTTATCTCTCCTCTTCTCCCTCAATTTTCAGTCCAATTCAATTTGATACTTTTGAATTGAGTAGTTTTTTTGTTTATTTGTTTTTAAAAGTACAATTTTAAATAAACATGTCTAGACATTTCATCCTCTCCCCCTCTTTCTTTCTCTCCCTCTGTCCCTCTCTCCTCTCCTCCCTCCTCTCTCCTCTCCTCTCCTCCCTCCCTCTCCAGTACCTGGAGCTGCTGTTGAGCCAGGTGAGCGAGGTGTGTGTGAAGCACACGCATGTTGACGTGTTGGAGGCGTGCTCTCGCGTGTTCTCGGTGCTGAGCAGCGAGGAGCTGCCCTTCGCAGGCCGGGTTGAAATCTCCCTGAGCCGACTGCTGGAGGGACTGCAGGAGAGACTCAGCCAGGACCTGGAGGAGCTGCTGCAGGTACCAGAGACACAGAGCAGGGCAGAGCAATACACAGAGACACAGACCAGGACAGGACAGAGCAATACACAGAGACACAGACCAGGACAGGACAGAGCAATACACAGAGACACAGACCAGGACAGGACAGAGCAATACACAGAGACACAGACCAGGACAGGACAGAGCAATACACAGAGACACAGACCAGGACAGGACAGGGCAGCGCAATACACAGACCAGGACAGTACAATACAGCTCAGAGACAGTACAGTACAATAGAGCTCAGAGACAGTGTAATACAACACAGACAGACGCAGCTCAATACAATATAACACAACACACCGCTCCGGTACAGTACAACTGTAACACAGCTCTGTAAAGCCAGAACACAGTGCAATACAGCTTACCCTGTCCTCTCTCCCCCTCCCTCCCTCTCTCCCTCCCTTTCTCCGCCTCCCTCTCTTCAGGGCAATCTGGATGAAGACGATGTGTACAACACAGCCGCCACCCTGAAGAGAATCGCTGCCTTCCACAAGTGAGTGGGGCTGCCCGCACAGCGCTTTGTGTGAGAGACAGAGAGATGGAGAAACAGATACAGATCTAGATCGATACACACTGTGTGTGACACAGAGAGATAGATAGAGATCTTCACACAGTGTGTCTGTGTTTCAGTGCCAAGGACCTGACTCGGTGGGGGCTGTTTGAGCCGTGCTACAGGATCCTGAGCACCGGAGTGGAGACCGGAGACATTCCTGAGGAGGTGAAGACAGAGACACAGAGAGAGATACAGAGACACTGACACACAGAGAGAGAGACACAGAGGCACAGAGAGAGAGATACTGACACGCACAGAGAGAGACAGACGGACGGACACACACACACACACACACACACGGTGGTTTCCCTGTGTCAGCGCTCTTGTGTTGCTCCTGTTTCAGATCATGGTGCCTGCGCTGAAGTGTGCCTACCTGCATGCGCTGTGGGAGCTGAGCAAGGCCAGCAACTCCCACCCCAGCCAGGTGAGGAGAAAGCGAGAGAGACAGGAGATCTCAGGGTGCATCCAAATTAGAATGAAAGAACCAGTGAATTCACAATTTTTTTATTATTATTTTTTTTTTTTAATTTGCAATAGGCTATTATTTTTCTTCTTTTCTCCCCAATTTGGTACACACAATTATTGTTTATTTCAACCCACCCCCGCGCTGACTTGGGAGGGACGAAGACGGACACACGCATCCTCCGAAACGTGTGCCGTCAGCCGTCCGCTTCTGTTCACTCTGCAGGCCCGCAGGCTACAGGGGTCGCTGGTGTGAGGACACCCTGGCTGACCTAAGACAGATTTTTTAATAGACAGCCAGACAGATGGAACTGTGTTTACGTGGCTGTGGGACTGTGATGAGAGTCTTGAACTGTGTTTACGTGGCTGTGGGATTGTGATGAGAGTCTTGAACTGTGTTTACGTGGCTGTGGGATCGTGATGAGAGTCTTGAACTGTGTTGACGTGGCTGTGGGACTGTGATGAGAGTCTTGAACTGTGTTGACGTGGCTGTGGGATTGTGATGCGAGTCTTGAACTGTGTTTACGTGGCTGTGGGACTGTGATGAGAGTCTTGAACTGTGTTGACGTGGCTGTGGGATCGTGATGAGAGTCTTGAACTGTGTTTACGTGGCTGTGGGATTGTGATGAGAGTCTTGAACTGTGTTTACGCGGCTGTGGGATTGTGATGAGAGTCTTGAACTGTGTTGACGTGGCTGTGGGATTGTGATGAGAGTCTTGAACTGTGTTGACGTGGCTGTGGGATTGTGATGAGAGTCTTGAACTGTGTTGACGTGGCTGTGGGACTGTGATGAGAGTCTTGAACTGTGTTTACGTGGCTGTGGGATTGTGATGAGAGTCTTGAACTGTGTTTACGTGGCTGTGGGACTGTGATGAGAGTCTTGAACTGTGTTTACGTGGCTGTGGGACTGTGATGAGAGTCTTGAACTGTGTTTACGTGGCTGTGGGACTGTGATGAGAGTCTTGAACTGTGTTTACGTGGCTGTGGGATTGTGATGAGAGTCTTGAACTGTGTTTACGTGGCTGTGGGATTGTGATGAGAGTCTTGAACTGTGTTTACGTGGCTGTGGGATTGTGATGCGGGTCTTGAACTGTGTTTACGTGGCTGTGGGATAGTGATGCGGGTCTCCCTCTTGCAGGCTGAGCTGGCCCAGCTGAAGCAGCATGTGCAGAGCCTCAGTGCTGTGTGTCACAGCTGCCTGTCTGACCTGAAGGAGGGGGTGAGAGAGCAGGTGAGCAGGGCTGCCCGTCACTCACATGAGCACTGCGCGCATTGCACTGTGCCGTGCTGTGCTGTGCTGTGCTGTGTGTATGGCACTATACTGTGTGTGGTATTGTGCTCTGAGTATTGTATTGTGTTGCACTGTGCTGTGAGTGTATGTGTGTTGTATTCTTGTGTATTGCACTGTACTGTGTGTGTTGTACTGTACTGTACTGTACTATTCCTGTCCCGTGTTGTGCATTCATTTCTTTTCTCTCTCGTATTCCCTGGCAGGCGTTCATGCTGCTGTGTGACCTGCTTGTGATCTGCAGCCCCGCGATGGTGCGAGGCGGCCGGGACTACTTGAAGCCGGTGGTGCTGCGCCCCTCACTACCCCTGCGCTCGGAGCTGGCGGGCTTCGTGATCGACTTCGTGTTCGTGGAGCCGGACGAGGGGGCCGCAGGTAGAGAGCGGAGACGAGGAGTGTGGGACTGCGTGAACAAGACTCCCAGTGCAGGGCAGTGCCACCCATTCCAGGTTTTACTGTGAGCCTGAGTACCCCACAGTGTGTGTGTGTCTGGGTAACAAGCTCAGGTGTGTCTTATTATTGAACTCATAATGAAATCAGGAATGGATCACACTGCTGTGCAGCGGGAGTCTTATTTCCATCCCTGGCGAGTGTGTGTGAGTCTGTGTATCTGACAGTATCTCAGTGTCTTTGTCTAGGTGTGTCTGTGAGGGTATCTATAAAAGTCTATTTCTCGCTTTCCTCTCCTTTCACACTCCCTCACCCCTCATCTTCCCCCCCCTCTCCTCTCTTCTCTCCTCACACTCCTCTCTTCTCACATTCTCTCCCTCCTCTCTCGTGTCTCCTCTCACACTCCCTCGCCCCCTCTCTTCTCTCCTCTCTCTCTCCGGTGTAGATGAGGAGGATGGAGGGGACTCTCTCCAGCTCTCCCTGCTTCACCGGCGCCGTGGTTTCCTGGCCGGGTTCTGCAAACTCCTCGTCTACAACGTGCTGGAACTCGACGCAGCTGCGGATGTCTTCAAACACTTCCTCAAGGTGCGCAGGAAACTCGACCAGAGAGAGCTGCTGACGATACACAGCACAGAGAGAGCTGCTAACCGCTCACAAACTATACAGCACCGTACACAGCACTGCTGAATATACATTCAATGACATCATCATCCCCCCCCCGCCCCCCCTCCCCCTTCCAGTTCTACAAGGACTACGGTGACATCATCAAGGAGACTCTGAGCAGAGCGCGGCAGATCGACAAGATGCAGTGTGCCAAGACCCTGTGCCTGAGCCTGCAGCAAGTGAGAGAGCGAGAGAGAGACTGCAGCGAGAGAGAGAGAGAGAGAGAGACTGCAGCGAGAGAGAGAGAGAGACTTTAGCAAGTGAGAGAGCGAGAGAGATACTGCAGCGAGAGAGACTTCAGCGAGAGAGAGAGACTAGCAAGTGAGAGAGAGAGAGAGAGACTGTAGCAAGTGAGAGAGAGAGAGAGACTGCAATGAGAGAGAGACTGCAGTGAGAGAGACAGCCTGCAGCAAGTTAAAGAGAGACTGCAGCAAGTGAGAGAGAGAGAGTGAGTGTCTGAATGACTGGAGTGATCCAGTGTTGCCAAAGCATTTCAACACGCATGTTACATAAAATCTCTCCCTGTCTCAGTTGTTCTCGGAGCTGGTTCAGGAGACAGGGTTGGTGTTTCTCCGTTCCAGCCCCCTCTTCTCTAGGATTCGGGACCTCGCTCGTCGCCTCGCTCTCACCTTCGGCGTTGACCTGATCCGCATCCGGGAGCCTCTGGTCACCCTGCACAAGTGAGATGTCTGCCTGCCTGCCTGCCTGTCTGTCTCTGTCTGTCTCTGTCTGTCTCTCTCTGTCTGCCTGTCTGTCTGCCTGCCTGCCTGCCTGCCTGTCTGTCTGTCTGCCTGCCTGCCTGCCTGCCTGCCTGTCTGCTTTCCTGTCCTGTCTGAATTCAGGGGACAGGCGAGACTCCCCCCCCCTCCTCAACGTTCCTGTCTCCCTGTGTGTTTCAGGGAGGGGATCCGGTTTGCTTTCCACGGGGAAGAGCAGCCCCCCCAAAACCTGCTGTTCCTGGAGGTGCTGAGCGAGTTCTCATCCAAACTGCTGCGACAGGACAAGAGGGTGCTGTGAGTGTGGAGAACACACTGAGACACGACACTCACTGAGACACACACACACACCACACTGAGATACAACACACACACACACCACACTGAGATACAACACACACACACAACACACTGAGATACGACACACACTGAGACACACACACACACCACACTGAGATACGACACTCACTGAGACACACACACAACACACTGAGACACGACACTCACTGAGACACACACACAACACACTGAGACACGACACTCACTGAGACACACACACACAACACACTGAGACACGACACTCACTGAGACACACACACACCACACTGAGATACAACACACACACACAACACACTGAGATACGACACACACTGAGACACACACACAACACAACACACTGAGACACACAGACACCACACTGAGACACACACAACACAACACACTGAGACACGACACTCACTGAGACACACACACACACACCACACTGAGATACAACACACACACACAACACACTGAGATACGACACACACTGAGACACACACACAACACAACACACTGAGATACGACACACACTGAGACACACACACACACACACTGAGATACAACACACACACAACACACTGAGATACGACACACACTGAGACACACACACACAACACACCACACTGAGACACACAGACACCACACTGAGACGCACACAACACAACACACTGAGATACGACACACACAACACACTGAGACACACAGACACCACACTGAGACACACACAACACAACACACTGAGACACACACACCACACAACACATTGAGACACACTGAGATACACACACCACACAACACACTGACACACACAACACACTGAGACACACTGAGATACATACTGAGATGCACTGAGATAAACACACACACACCACATAACACACTGAGATACATATTGAGATAGACACAGTGAAACTGACGCTGAGAGACACTGAGATACAGCGAGTTCTCATTCAAACTGCTGACACCAGACAAGAGGGTGTGATTTTAACCTTTATAATAACCCCACCCCCCTCCCCAGTGCTGATCACCTGGAGCGTGTGAGTGGACAACCCTGCTCCGGCCCCCCATGGTCCCCCCTGCGCATGTACCAGCGCTCCCTGCTGGCAGCAGACAGGAGTGACTGGGAGAGTGCGTCCGGAGTGAGCAGAGTGAGCCGAGCCACACGCACCCCCCGCCAGGGAACACCCGCCAGGAAACGCAGGAGGAAGAGCACTCCCGGTGAGAGAGAGAGACGGGGAGAGGGGGGTGGGGGTGAACTGGACTCGGTCTCTTCTAGTTTCTGTAACGCTGATGAAGGCACTAGAGCCCAAACGCTGGTCTGCTTGACTCAGTTTAGCTTCGATAACACTGATGAAGGCACTGGAGCCCAAACGCTTGCTAGTTTTAAACTCACTGACACAAATTTGCAATTTAAAGACGCACTCAGCAAACAGAAGAAACAGATGCTTCTAATTGTGAACCTGCTGTGAAAACGTCTCTGTGGTTCGATGCATGACATCTTTACTGAACGTGTCTCCCCTTCTCCACCTCTGTCTCTCAGGCTCCACCCCCAGCCCTGCCCAGGGGCGGGGCACCAGTCTCCATGGTAACCAGCTCACCTCCACACTGGTGCGCGGCACCCGGAGACCGTTGCTAGGGGCGGGATCAGCGTCGGAGGGGTCAGAGGCAGACTTCATAGAGAGGTAGGGAGCAGCTCTACTCAGTAAACAACAGCAATACGATCCACAGCTGTGGGCAAAAGTTTTGCATCATCACCCTATAGAATGAACTCGTTTTGCTTCATAAAGTGGAATGAAACCTGCTGGAATAATGTTACGTTCTTGAATTACACACCGCTTTGTAGTTTACCCCTCCACCCCATATACTTAACGGAAAAACTGACAGCAATTGAATAATGTGATATTTTGAAATCTTCGCTCCTCAGTCAGTCAGTGCGCAGTGAGAGGCAGGGAGTGAGACCCCCCGCTCCCTCCCCCTCGCCCCCAAGCAGGCAGGAGCTCGGCTCACAGCTGCAACAGTAAGTGTGTCTGTCTGTCTCTCATACTGTGTGTGTCTCAATACTGGATGTTCAGATCTGTTTGTTTGTCTAGCTCACTTTACACATGTATGTATCTAATTGCGATTCTCCCCTCCTCTCCTCTCCCTCAGCCTGACTCTGATCGAGGAGGATGAGGATCAGGATGAAGAGGAGGAGATCGAGGAGTTTGATAGCAGCGAGGAATCAGAGAGCAGCCCGCTGGTGAGGGAGTCTGTCTGGTATAATGTATCACAGCAAGACTTGCTATGAACCAGAGCCTGCTTTTTATTTATTATTGCCCTCTCTCTCTCTCTCTCTCTCTCTCTCTCAGCCCTCCACTCGGCCAGTCACTGGGGATCTGCTGCAGGACCTGTTTGACTCCACGATCCTGAACATCGAGGTGAGAGACACAGAGACATTGAGGAGGGAGAGAGAGACAGAGACATTGAGGAGAGAGAGACACACACACACTGACATTGAGGCAGAGACACACACACAGACATTGAGGAGGGAGAGAGAGAGAGACACACACTGACATTAAGAGGCAGAGACACACACAGAGACATTGAGAAGAGAGAGACACACACAGACATTAAGAGGCAGAGACACACACACATTGAGGAGAGAGAGACACACACACACACAACCAGTGACATCGAGGTGAGAGATAGAGACATACATACATCTTGCACACAGAGTGGAGACTTTTTATTCAGACTTGAAATGAGCTCATGTTGAGTTTTTTGTTATTTTGTTCCCCAGGGTGATTGATGAATTTAACAGACAGACAGCGAGCGTTCTCTGATGGCACGCCCTGCAGCTCTCCTGACACTGTGACCGGGAGCCTGTTCTTGGACCCGTGTTGTTCTGCCGGAGAGCGGAGCCGGTTCTGAGTTGGGAGGGAGGAGAGTTCCTGAGTTTCTGATCGTTCCAGCCCTTGGATTTGAGGTTTTCTTTGAAATTGAGAAACACTAAAAAGACACTTCAGAGTTCAGTGGCAAAAGTTTCCACCAGAAATCTTCATCTGTGTCTCTCAAAAGACTTCAGGTGGAAATGTTAGCTATTGGATTTACACTGAAGACGCTGAGAAAGACTAAAACTAAAAATCTAAAACTTACCAATTTTTTTTATGTTTAGTTAAAAAAAATAAAAAAAAAAATAAAAGGAAGACAATTCAAAAGTATAAGTTTGACGAGCATTTATTAAAAAAAAAAAAATGTTTAAAAAAAATTAAATTGTGTTTTATCTGCAAAGTTTAAATCATTAAAGTTGAATGAGATTAACAGCTGCTTTCTGGTTTTCATTTCAAGCGACATTGAGCACTCTTCAAATGAAATTCAAAACCAAGAACAAATCCTATAACCCGGCTCTAACCAGAGCTGCTGTTGAAGCTGTCTCAACCAGCACTGAGACACCTGCATCCGTCCATCTCTCCTCTCCCCTCTCCCAGCGCTGAGGCAGCGACGGCTGGGGTCAGTCTCCTCTCCTCTCCTCTCCACTCTCCCAACGCTGAGGCAGCGACGGCTGGGGTCAGTCTCATCTCATCTCTCCTCTACCCAGCGCTGGGGCAGGGTGGGGAGGGGGGGTGATCGCTCTCTCTCTCTCTCTCTCTCTCTCTCTACATGCGGATGGTGTAGGAGTCGGAGTGCGTGACGTATCGTACCCAGCGCTGGAGCAGGGTGGGGAGGGGGGGTGATCGCTCTCTCTCTCTCTCTCTCTCTCTCTCTCTCTACATGCGGATGGTGTAGGAGTCGGAGTGCGTGACGTATCGTACCCAGCGCTGGGGCAGGGCGGGGAGGGGGGGTGACAGGCGGAGGAATCGGATCTGCAGCCCGGTGCAGGTGAGCTTGGGCAGCTCGAAGGACAGGCTGACCGGCCCGACTTCCAGCAGAGAGGCGGCGCTGAGCCCGGAGCCCTCCAACTGAGGAGAGAGAGAGAGAGAGAGAGAGGACCGGTGAGTAACAGTCCTGATGCAAAGGGTTTGATAAGATAGCATGTACACGCGCGCACACGCACAGACCTTGAACAGTGCAGAGAGCTGCCCTCCCCCGGGGAAGCGTGGGATCTCCCAGCGCACGGCCCTGCTGATTGGCTGCAGCTCGGCACTCTGGTCCGGACTGCTCAGCTCCTGGGAGAGACTAAGAGAGAGGGAGAGGGGGGTGGGGGAGACTTTGTAAAAATAAATAAATAAATAAATAAATAAATAATATTAAAGTTGTAGTCGAATTGTCCGTCCCCAAATTGATTTAGTGTAGTTTGGTGTTTCTAAACTCTGTGCCTGGATAGTTACGGACGGATGACAAAAACCAGTATCCTGGAACCTTCTGCCCCGGTTCTGTGAACTGGTTTCACTGGGAACTTCAAACCCGCTCACCTCACGGACCCCTTGGGCACTGGGAGATTCACCACCACATTCAGGGCTGCACTGGGATTACAAAGAAAAAGAGAACGAATGAATAAACAGATAAACACACACACAGACACACAGACACACAGATACACAGACACACAGATACACAGATACACAGATACACAGACATACACACACACACAGACACACAGATACACAGATACACAGACATACAGACATACAGACATACAGACATACAGACATACATACACACACAGATACACAGACATACAGATACACAGACATACATACACACAGATACACACACACAGATACACAGACACACAGATACACACAGATACACAGACATACATACACACACAGATACACAGACATACACACACACAGATACACAGACACACAGATACACACACACACAGATACACACATACACACAGATACACAAATACACACAGATACACAAATACACATACACAGACATACATACACAGATACACATAAACAGATACACAGACATACATACACACACAGACACACATACACACAGATACACAAATACACATACACAGACATACATACACAGATACACATACACAGATACACAGACACACACACACAAACCAAACTCACTTCTTGGGGGGCAGGTCACAGCGAAGCTTCAGGTAAACAAGTAACCTGGATAACAGAGAGATACAAACACATTATATATATATATATATACACACACATTATATATATATATATATATACACACACACATTATATAACGAGGGAAGAACAGAGAGATACACACACATTATATATATATATATACACACACACACATTATATATATATATATATACACACACACATTATATAACGAGGGAAGAACAGAGAGATACACACACATTATATATATATATATACACACACACACATTATATATATATATATATACACACACACATTATATAACGAGGGAAGAACAGAGAGATACAAACACATTATATATATATATATACACACACACATTATATATATATATATATATACACACACACATTATATAACGAGGGAAGAACAGAGAGATACACACACATTATATATATATATATACACACACACACATTATATATATATATATATACACACACACATTATATAACGAGGGAAGAACAGAGAGATACACACACATTATATATATATATATACACACACACATTATATAACGAGGGAAGAACAGAGAGATACACACACATTATATATATATATATACACACACATTATATAACGAGGGAAGAACAGAGAGATACACACACATTATATATATATATATATATACACACACACATTATATAACGAGGGAAGAACAGAGAGATACACACACATTATATATATACAATATACACACACACACATTATATAACGAGGGAAGAACAGAGAGATACACACACATTATATATATATATATATATATACACACACACATTATATAACGAGGGAAGAACAGAGAGATACACACACATTATATATATATATATATACACACACATTATATAACGAGGGAAGAACAGAGAGATACACACACATTATATATATATATATACACACACACATTATATAACGAGGGAAGAACAGAGATACACACACATTATATATATATATATATACACACACACATTATATAACGAGGGAAGAACAGAGAGATACAAACACATTATATATATATATATATATATACACACACATTATATAACGAGGGAAGAACAGAGATACACACACATTATATATATATATATACACACACACACATTATATATATATATATACACACACACATTATATATATATATATACACACACATTATATATATACAATATATACACACACACACACACATTATATATATATATATATACACACACACATTATATAACGAGGGAAGAACAGAGAGATACAAACACATTATATATATATATATATATATACACACATTATATATATATATACACACACATTATATATATACAATATATACACACACACACACACATTATATATATATATATATACACACACACATTATATAACGAGGGAAGAACAGAGAGATACAAACACATTATATATATATATATATACACACACACATTATATATATATATACACACACACACACATTATATATATATATATATATATACACACACATTATATAACGAGGGAAGAACAGAGAGATACACACACATTATATATATATATATATACACACACACACATTATATAACGAGGGAAGAACAGAGAGATACACACACATTATATATATATATATACACACACACACATTATATAACGAGGGAAGAACAGAGAGATACACACACATTATATATATATATACACACACACATTATATAACGAGGGAAGAACAGAGAGATACAAACACATTATATATATATATATACACACACATTATATAACGAGGGAAGAACAGAGATACACACACATTATATATATATATATACACACACACACATTATATATATATATATACACACACACATTATATATATATATATATACACACACACATTATATAACGAGGGAAGAACAGAGAGATACAAACACATTATATATATATATATATACACACACATTATATAACGAGGGAAGAACAGAGAGATACACACACATTATATATATATATATATACACACACACATTATATATATATATATACACACACATTATATATATACAATATATACACACACACACACACATTATATATATATATATATACACACACACATTATATAACGAGGGAAGAACAGAGAGATACAAACACATTATATATATATATATATATATACACACATTATATATATATATACACACACATTATATATATACAATATATACACACACACACACACATTATATATATATATATATACACACACACATTATATAACGAGGGAAGAACAGAGAGATACAAACACATTATATATATATATATATACACACACACATTATATATATATATACACACACACACACATTATATATATATATATATATATACACACACATTATATAACGAGGGAAGAACAGAGAGATACACACACATTATATATATATATATATATATACACACACATTATATAACGAGGGAAGAACAGAGAGATACACACACATTATATATATATATATATACACACACATTATATAACGAGGGAAGAACAGAGAGATACACACACATTATATATATATATATATACACACACACATTATATATATATATATACACACACATTATATATATACAATATATACACACACACACACACATTATATATATATATATATACACACACACATTATATAACGAGGGAAGAACAGAGAGATACAAACACATTATATATATATATATATATATACACACATTATATATATATATATACACACACATTATATATATACAATATATACACACACACACACACATTATATATATATATATATACACACACACATTATATAACGAGGGAAGAACAGAGAGATACAAACACATTATATATATATATATATACACACACACATTATATATATATATACACACACACACACATTATATATATATATATATATATACACACACATTATATAACGAGGGAAGAACAGAGAGATACACACACATTATATATATATATATATACACACACACACATTATATAACGAGGGAAGAACAGAGAGATACACACACATTATATATATATATATATACACACACACATTATATATATATATATACACACACATTATATATATACAATATATACACACACACACACACATTATATATATATATATACACACACACATTATATAACGAGGGAAGAACAGAGAGATACAAACACATTATATATATATATATATATATACACACATTATATAACGAGGGAAGAACAGAGAGATACACACACATTATATATATATATATATACACACACACATTATATAACGAGGGAAGAACAGAGAGATACACACACATTATATATATATATATATACACACACATTATATAACGAGGGAAGAACAGAGAGATACACACACATTATATATATATATATATACACACACACATTATATATATATATATATATACACACACACATTATATAACGAGGGAAGAACAGAGAGATACACACACATTATATATATATATATATATACACACACACATTATATAACGAGGGAAGAACAGAGAGATACAAACACATTATATATATATATATATACACACACACATTATATAACGAGGGAAGAACAGAGAGATACACACACATTATATATATATATATATATACACACACACATTATATAACGAGGGAAGAACAGAGATATACAAACACATTATATATATATATATATATACACACACACATTATATATATATATATACACACACACACACATTATATAACGAGGGAAGAACAGAGATATACAAACACATTATATATATATATATATATACACACACACATTATATATATATATATATACACACACACATTATATAACGAGGGAAGAACAGAGAGATACACACACATTATATATATATATATATACACACACATTATATAACGAGGGAAGAACAGAGAGATACACACACATTATATATATATA